>NW_009942894.1:0-1783 GCF_000696875.1 Nestor notabilis | reverse complement strand
CAAGTCTTGGCTGAAGCAACGCAGCAACACTTCTTTTTATTGAGTCTTTTACAGAGTCAGATTCAAAGAGCTTCTTATGGCCTTTAGTTGTCATTAGGTCAAATCAAGTATCTAAATATTGCTTGAACTGGATAATGATTATAAGGTGCATTTGAAAATTATCTACAATTTCTTTCAATGTAACTGCCATTGTCAAGATAACCTTTTCTTACACTTCATTAGTCTAGTAAATGTACTTTATAGAAACGTAAGATTAACTGCACTGTTAAATACAGGTTCAGCTAAATACAGATTAAAGAGATTAAAGTTGCATCATTTGAAGGTGAGTGGTGAAAACAACTGCTGAAGGACTCTGACAGTTACTTTCATACAGAGCAAATTTGAAAAATAACCAAAGGATGGAGAGAACATTATTAGTCCCTTGATTCATAAGTTGGCTGTACTAGAAGTGAGTAATTACTCTCAGAAATGTTTGAAGTAATCAGTATTTGGACATAAATGTAAATTAACACTTGCTTTTGGTAGAAGTCCCATGGATCTACCTCCCATTCAGATTGCCCATATAGACAGGAAGTTCCCTGCCACCCAGAGCAATAATATCAGCTTTGCAATGAATACAGCTGTGACCCTTTAAAAGCTGCTTTTTCTGTATGAATAATAGCATTTACAGTTACATCAACTGTGATGAAAACTATGAAGTTAATGAATCCTTGGTGTTCAGGGCACATGCTGAGTCCTAACTGGGATCAAGAATAAGTTTCACCAAAAGCTGTAACATTGAGAAGTGAGCAACTTTTTGGCTAAGGCATTTATGCCTTTTACTGCAAGAACCAAAAGTAGCTATTAGTGGAGATGAGATAGAAGCTTATGTGGTTGTTTGCTTGGATGGTAAGTTTGCCTTATAAAACCAACCAAACGAACAAAACACAGAGAGGGAGAAGATATTTCTGTATTAAACTAAACAACCAGCTCCTTTTAGAAGATTACATAAGAGAAACTAACTACTTTATTGTGTCTTTATCAAGTAATCAAAAGCTAGAACTAGAGCTAATCTTCTAGCTTAATACCAAGCCATGTCATCTCATGTCATTTAAGAAATTAAAAATCTGGTTTTGTTTTAAACATTTTAAACATCCCTTATGAAGTTTTCTCACTGGTTAATAATTCTTACTTTTTAAAATATACATTATTTCTAATTTGCATTTCTTGAGCTTTAACTTAAAGTCAAGGCATATAGTCATATCTTAGCCTGATATGAGGAAAAGCCCTCTGGTGTAAGATATCCTCTTTCCATGTCAGTACTTATAGATCCCTTAAGCTTGACTTTGATAAGCTAAATAGGTTGAACCTGTGAAATCTCTTTCTGTAAGGCAGATTTTCCAGTTTTTAAATCATTCTTGCAGTTTGTTACTTTCAAAATTTTCAACATCTTTTTAAGGTGTGGAGAATAGATTTGGATATATTATTCTAGTAAACATCTCAAATAATACTGCTGCTTTACTTTTTTCCAGATATCCACCTGTTAAACACTGCTAAAGACCATATTGACTCTTCCAGCTAGGCAACCTTTTAAGGGGTCAGTCTGAAATGGGTATTTAGAAAGAGTTCTACTTTCTTTTTCAAGAATCACTACTAGAATGCATGTACTGTAAGCATGACCTATAATCTTTGGTTTAGAAGTATGACGTTAAGGTCAGTTTAATAACAGCTTAATAATTCCTGCAATATAATGGCATTTCATTGCCTTACTGAAGCAATAAAATATATATAAAAATATATATAT
>NW_009942893.1:12778-17135 GCF_000696875.1 Nestor notabilis | reverse complement strand
AAACTAGCCCGGAAAGGGCTGCTCCGCACCCTGCGCCTCCGCCAGAGATTCCCGGGCCTCGTCCTCAGTCCTCTGGCTACCGAGCACATCTCCCCGGCTGACAGGTGGGTCCCGGCGAGGCCCGGGTGACTTCGCTGCCCGTGTGCAAAGCCCGCGGAGGCGCACCTGGCTCGAGTGCTGAGGTGATCCTTTACTGAGGAGGACGCTTCAACCGCTGGGTCATGGCCGGAACCGTGCTGCAGGATAAATCTGACCTTCCTGTTGCGTTCCACTGGTGCGTGGACAGGAGAAATAGAGGCGTTTTGTTAAGTCAGGTTAACAGTTTTACACAGCTGCTATCGGGTGAAAAGAGCATCTAGATCCCAGTGAGAAATCAAAGCATGTGGTTTGTAGGTTAATTTGTTCAAAATCACAGGCCTGTCGCTGCAGTACCTTTTACGATTCCGTGTCAGGTTCTTCAGGTGGGCAGCCCCGCGCGTTAGCTGGAAAACTTACTGGGAGGAAATGCTGAGAATTTTCTTCAAATGTGCCTGCAGAATTTTTATAAAGATGCATTTACGTGGAGAGAAGCTGAGGCTTCAGAAGGGAGCAGCAAACTTAAAGCTGAATTTTGGTGTACTTTTAAGAATGTGAACATTACTGTTAATCACACTCTCCTGTCACATTTTTAAACCTAGAACTTTTCACTTTCAGTATGAAGTTTATGCATAAACCTTTTTTGCCACATGCATGTTCGGACAAAAAGCAGGTTGTTAATCTTTCTCATTGCATCTGTATTTTAGATCCTTGTAAAACGTATGCCTTGGTGTGCAAATTGTCAGTGTAAAGCGGCAACTGTAATTCTCACTTATCAATACGTTGATGGTGATTTTTCAAGCACAGCGATGTTTGTTGTTGCAGGCACGTCGTTGCCCAGAGCGGAATCGCAGTCATAGATTGCTCATGGGCCAAATTAGAAGAAACTCCCTTTAAGAGAATGAGAGGAAATCACCTACGGCTGCTGCCTTACTTGGTGGCTGCAAATCCTGTGAACTATGGTCGGCCGTGCAAACTGTCCTGTGTGGAAGCTTTTGCTGCAGCCTTTTGCATTGTCGGTAGGCTGTAACGTGTCTGATGTGAAAAATGTTACCAGCAATTCTTACATCCTTAATAAATCAGAAGAGATAATCTGCAATAGAATAAACTGTAGTGCTGTCCCCCTGGTCATCGCTTAAGTTGAGTCTGGAATCGGATTGTCTAGCTTTCTCCCAAGTACTTGTATCTGGTAGTACTGAGTTATCTGTGGGGAGTTTGTGGCAGCTATGAAACTGGACACGTAAACTGATAAGCCTGGTTTTGTCAGGATGGCGCTTCATGTTCCGAAAACCTAAAAACTCTTTAAAAAGCCGGAGAAGACAGAGCATGAATCCATTGGGCACCTCTGTCTTAATGACAGGAAACAGCTTGCTCTTAATAGGCTGGGTTCTGATTAAGAACAAAATTAACTGTCCCCTCTTGCAATGTTTTGCAGACTCATCACAGCTTTCTTGACAGGACTAGACTGCAGATAAATCTCATCTTCTGAAAATACTGTATTTACAGCTGCTGTCTTACTGAAGGACTGTGGGAGCTAGAGCTTGAATCATTCATGTGGTGATAGGTTCGTGTGTACTGAACTTAGTAAGCTGAATGAAATCTCACACTGAAAAAGAAACCCGATTGTTTATTTTCTGTTCTAGGATTCCCAGACCTAGCCACCATTCTTCTAAGGAAATTTAAGTGGGGTCAGGCATTTATTGACTTGAACAAAAATCTCTTGGAAAGATATGCAGCCTGTCACTGCCAGGAAGAAGTGCTCAGAGTTGAAAAGGAGTTTTTAGCCAGTGGCCAAGAAACAAAAGAGGAAGAAGTAGGTAAGAAAAACCACACACGACACCCCCTCTTTTCCTAACTAGTTTTCTTACAATCTTTTCCTTTAATCTGATGAAAATATTGGCAAGGTACAAGAGCAGAGCTTTGCTGCGATGTGTTGGTTCTTCTCTCCTTGTGCTGGGTGTTCTCTCTATTCCTTCTATAACCAAGTTTGCCCCCTTTTTTTTTTTTTTTCCCCTCAACTCAAAAAGATGAAAATGACCAAAGCAATTGAGTGCGCATGGAGCGTATCCATGAGTGAGCTGTGGAGCAGCCACCATGATCAAATTAAGGATGTTAAGAGAAGTAAGGAGTAAAAAGAAAATGTGATGCTTCCTCATTTTATCTACAGATGTTAAAAGCAGAGTATGAGTAAAGAGAGTAGTAATTCAGGAGGACTTACAAGAGAAATACAGGCATACAGTCTGACAGGCAGTTAGTTAAATATAAGCCTAAGAAAGATTTGAAAAGACATATTTATGCAATCCCTAATCAATATGTTTAAAATCAGACCTATAAAATAATGAAAATAGCCAATGATAGCTGATAAAAATAATGAAAATAAGTACAGTAGTTTATTCCCAAATTCTTCCAGTGACTTAGCGATATCCCAGTATTTCAGGCTATATTCACAGGTGAGCGCTCGGTCTCATTCTAAATAGGATAAAAAAGCCAATGAAATGATCAAGAACATGTGAAGAGAGATGCTCCTAATTAATGGTTTCCTTTCACAGTGGTTAAGTGCCATAAAAACTGGCTAGTGGATCACACTGTAAGGAGATGGCAGACAGCTTTTAGTTCCTCTGAACTTTGATCTCCTTGCCATAACATGCTAGGCTGGATGAAATCATTACATTGTTCGGGGGATGTAACTACTGTCACAGCAAAGGAAAGACAGTTCTTAAGAGGCAAAATTACCAAACAAAACACACTTCCACCCACAATCTTACGTATTTACCGGGTGGACAGTGGCACCAAAGCAATTGTGCCTTGTTTGACTTTTCTGAGGTACCAGAAGAGGTACCAGTTTTCCCCAGCTGTCTAAACCAAAGTAAATCTAGCCTTGCCCTTACTCACAAGAGATAAACCTGCATAGCTGTACGTCACTTCTCAGTAGACATGAACTAACCAGATAGCCCTTCCGGAACTAAACCATTGTGAGAACATGCATGTTTTCTTACCAAAAACCTTGGAAAACTCTGTGTACGGCCTGATCACCCCTGGAGAGCTACCAAACCCTGGGGTGGGTGGGGGCCACAAAGGGCATGGAAGAGTGAAAAGACTAGAATGGGGGGGGGAAAAAATCACAGGACTTGGTAGCTGTTTCTCACCTTCCCTGGTTTCTCACTGAACAACGGTAAACTTACCAGAAAGCTCAGACAGACTTCTTATGCCTTCCCCTCCCTGCCAGTCATCTCTTAAAATGAGGAACTGAGGGCAGACCCTGAACATTTGCTGCCTTCATCAATGCGTACTTTTTTTCCCCCTTCTTTTCCCAGATCCATTTGATGTTGACTCAGGGAAAGAATTCTCTAATCCCAACAGACCACTCATTTCCTCAGGGTAATGACATTTAATTTAAATACCATTTTTCTTATTTTAAGTTGCTTTGCTTTTATAATTGTGAAAAATGTTTCCAGAGTAGCACAAAGTAATGAAGAATCTGAGGAGGACAGTGCGAGCACTCCGGATGATGCCACTGAAAGCAGTGATGAGAGCAGCCCAGAAGATCATGGTACTGCAGTGGCTGCAATAACTACAAATAAACCAACTGCTTGAAAAGTAAAAGAAAAAAATCATCATCAAACCGACCCCAGCAAAACCCCAACAAAGAAAGAAAAATCCCCAATCCAAGAATCCCAATGAGTCACAACATCTTGTATAAAGATATTTCCTTGTGAACAGTTAACAGTGTGGCTTGTTCACCTGTAACTTGGTGCTTAGCAAATGCCTTCAGGTGAGTCTCTGGCTCTAACCTAAAGCATTTATGCACATAAAGGCTTTAGGTTATTTAATTTGTAGCTAATAGTTGAGGGAATGCTAATTATTATGTAAAGAGCCTGAAGCATATTTACAAGTTTAAACTATTCTAATCAATATGTCTGGAATGTGGTTTATGGGGATTATTTTTACCTAATAGTACATCACGTAACCCCCTTTTAACTTCTGGGCCATATTTCAATGAGAAAATATGACTAAATTACAGCCCTGTTCAGAGCACCTACCACATACGGTGCCTCTGACTTCTCGCAGGCTTGAACCTGACGTATGTATTTCAACTACTTCACTAACTCTAGCGTAAACATATGACCTAAGCCTAAAAGGAAAAAAATGCTTCCTGGAATTGTTTTAACATCTCAGTATGTCTTTGCAACACCTTTACATGCCGTTTTTTACTTAATCCGATACAGTCCCAAGCAACATACGATGTTTTGGCACTTTACATTCAGAACTGTACCACAAAATT
>NW_009942893.1:8205-12747 GCF_000696875.1 Nestor notabilis | reverse complement strand
TCGTGTAGCGGTTTCAGCAGCACTCTCTCCCTCTCTCTACTTGAAGTGACGCTGCCAAGTCAGAAATACCTGCTGCCTGCTCGTTGAAGCTGTGAGTCAGAGATTCTCATCAGCACTAGTATCTTGGTTCACTTTTCCATACACCTACCAGGGTGTAGCAAAAGTGCAGCTATTAGCAATTTTTCTCCGTACATTCAAATGGAATGCTCTTCTGAGTTTCCAGCTTCTTTAAACCTAAACTTCAACAACCCTTGAGTAGAATTGGAGCTAGTGAGGACAATTTATAGTGTTACCTTCATATATACAAGCTCTTCAAGTCACAGCAAGATTTTCACCTCACCCCTCTTCTGGGATTCACTGCTAAGCCTACTTGAGACAAAATTAGGAGTCACAGCAGTGGTTTTAGTGGTACAAATATTCCATTTGCCTTACAAAAAAAAATCCATAAGTAAATGAATTTTATGGTGACTCTTTTCCTTCAACTGCTGTCAGTTATTCACTTTCCCACCCCAAGCACATGAAGCCTCTCCCGCCTGAGCTGTTGTAACAGGGATTTGTGTATTGTGACAAGGAAGTGATCCTACACAAACAATTTTTCAAGGACTGAGAAGAACATGAGGGTGTTACCTACCCTAATCTGGGGAGAGCTTCCATGTCCTAAAGCTATCACCTAATCAAATGCAGACAAGCAGAACTGAGACACAGATCTGAGAACAGAGCTGTGGCACATTTGAGTCTCCAGCAGCAGCCTTTTTTAACAGGGGAAAAAAAAAAAAAAGCACTGAAAAAGCTACAACTCAGAACAAAGCTTTTTACACTTCATGTTTTGCAGAATTATTTTAACTAAAAAAATACAATTAAAAAGCAGTGAAAGTTTAATGGAGGGCATATCAGCTTGACATACAGGAAAACAACTTACATAATGTAAATTTCACTTTTCCGTTACAGAAGGGAACTTTAACTGCATTATGCACGTCCTTTTCCTAAAAGCTCTATACACGGACATACGGAAGAAGGCACAGAAGTATTCCTGATAAAGAAGTAGCATATAAAATCCCCAGTTGCTGTAGGTCCCCTTGCATTCCTTGGACAGCCTATTATTGTTCGTATCAGTCTAATGCTTGTGTTGTTTTATGTTAATGTGGTCACACCAGCACGTTGATCTCGTTATGCACAGTAAGCAACTGGTCTCTAGCTAGTGAGAATTCCGTACTCAAAGTTGAATAGCTGCGATTGCCACGCAGAGCCCAAAGAGGGGCTGCATTCATTTTGGGGTTGGAGGCAGGAAAAACAGATGAATGCAACCTCTAGACAAAATGTAAGTAAGTGCAGTATCACAGGCCTTAAAAACAGGACTTGCACTGAATTGTGTTCAGAGCCATTTAAATGGCAATCTTTTAATCACTTCAATGAAGACAGATGAAACAAAGCCCTTTATATAAACAGTTTATTTATTCTAAACAGCAACACAGACAGAATGCCATATAAACACAAAGGAAGTGATGCAGAGTAAGGATGCTGGCTGACTTTGGATCTTGGAGGCTCTTAAGCAGTAACAACCTAGTTTCTCAAAGATAGAAAAACAAATTCAGGGAGGGAAGGGGGTGGAGGACATGATTTTTGTTTGTTTTTCATACAGCCAGCTAGAGGCTAAATATAGGTCTAACATTTTAAAGCATGCCTGCATCAGAGAGCAAAGGAACTAGAGATACTAGTGAATTTATAGAAGTATAAAAGTTTGTAATTTTACAGCAGTTGAAATACTGACATCAATATTAAAATAAAAGCAAGTTTTACATAACAATCAAAAATACAAAAGACTGAAGGAAGAGACCCTGTATGAAAAAACTGGGGGCAATTCAGCAAATTTAGAACTGTATACAAGTGGCGAATATGGAAAATGGCACACATACAACCCCCTCCCCTAAGTGGATAGTAATTGTACATAGCAACATTAGATTTTGCAAAAGTTTTGTAAACAAGTTCTTGCCAAACCAATCCCTTCCTTTTTAAGATGCTGCATGACAGATGCTTATGATGGTGCAAACTTCTTGGCTTGTGCTCGAACCCTCTTTTCATATTCCACTCTGTTTTGGCTGAACGGAAGAGAAGAAAAAGGGTAATTGTATCTTGAGAAATCAAGAGACCGTATTACAGAGTTACTGTTCTTCTAGTTATTTTCAATATGAAACCAAGTAATTGCTGAAGGCAATTAGAGAGGAACTCACTGAGCAATGTAATATATTAAAGGTTTTTCTGGACCATTACTCTGCTAACTTCCTTTGGAGGGAAGTAAGGTATTGTTTAACTAGTTACTTCCCTATCTCCATCTGTTGTCAAATGACTGTACTGACTTCATACCACGCCAGTCTCTATGAAAAGTTCTGTGCCTTCTCTTGTCGCAAGGCTAGCTTTACCTTACATGTAAGCATTTGTTTTCCACTCCCCATGTTAAGACCTGAAGTCACTACCAGTTAATTCCAGTATCCTAACTGGAAGTGGTTGACGAGAGCAGTTCACCAACAGTTGGTACACTTTGTATAATTTTGAAGCATCATCTTTACTGCAGAGACAGACAGAGGAAGTGCTCTTTAAGAAGTGGGACAATGGTAACAGTATGGTAGTTTCAGCCTTCATTTCTGAAGACGCTGACTCCCAGCGTTGTGCTTCTCCTGACCTCCAGTTCCAAAAAAGCTAGCTCAACATTCCGAAAACACACTGTAGTTCCCCAAGTGTAACTACAGATTAAACAAGGAAGTACTGCTTTAGGGAACTGTGACCAGTGATGAAGCTCCAGCCTCAATCCATAAAAGGGCACGTTCTTTGTTTTCTGTTCTTGGGCCATCAAGGGATGGTAGTAGCTTCATAGAGCATCCATTTACATCAGCAGCATGGTTTTTATTATTAGCTGTCGGAAGTGTCAGTCAAGAGCCAAACACAAATTTGTTACCATTACTCTTGTGCCAAGAGTGGTTTACAGTGAGTGGCTTTTGCAGACAGCTTTGCAGTGAAACTGAGCTTACTCTGCAGCTGGGAAGGCTTGCTGCAGTAAAAGGGAAAAACTAAGGCAGCACATTACCTCCTCAAAGTTGACAGCTTGGGGGCAAGAAGAAACAAAGCAAATTTTAATCACAGCCAATGAACAATTCTGAGTGACCAGACAAACTGCTCTGGTTCCTTCTCAGAAACAGGCGTACAGACCTTACTCTAACATTCTTCTCCCAGTTCTATTGTGCTGTCACATGAGAATACAACCCGGGTGCTGGACCTCACACCCTCAGAAGCCACGCAGAGGCCTGCCGTATTAGACTGTACGCCTGCAGGACAGGAAGGGGTTAGCACGTTCGGAGTGCTGGAGTGACAGTACCAAAGCTATCCTGAGAATAAGTATTCTTACTTGAATACAAAGCTTATTCTTGTATAACTCACAACTTACCTAAAAGACATCTATTTAAAACAGCCCTGCATCTTCCCCACTGTCAACTGCCAAATTACAGATGCACACATAATCCTGCTCTGTTTTGCTGCTTCTACCTACTATGTAGTAAGAGACATTCTCTCAGACTGCAGAAATAGAGTAACCCACCTAAAATACTATGCGTGTCCAAAGGACATGAAGAGGATAAATGGGAGACTATATATATATTTGAAGTAGCAAAACCCATGTGCAATAGTTCATTCTCAATGTTGTTTGTTTTTCTAGAAGCACAATAAAGCAGAAACAAGACTAGCGAAGACTGGTTTTGTACATGCATGCAGGTAGGAGCTGATAAAAACCCCACATGAACTGTTTATACATGTATAAAAATAAATTATTTTGTCCAATATTCCTTCAGAAGTGGCTTAAAAAGAAAAGGGGGAGGGGGCCCTGCCTCCTTATTAGTGGCTCCCAAAAGTGCTGCATACAACTGTGGCCACCTAACTGTCCTCCATGTGCACTCAGTCCCCATTAAGCCTTCAGCAGATACTTAACACTGAACAAAGCTTTTAATTAAATGCAAGACTTACTACCCATCCCCAAGTTTTCTTTTCACTTGGATCCTATAGCAGACATTTCTGACATAGCCTGCATGTGAAGTCTCATGAAATACCATTTTTCAAACTTGGCTCTCTCCCAAGACCTGCTTTTCTGTTCAGAATTCAGGTAATTCCACATTTCAGTCTTGTCATTATTTCAGTAGTTGTCACTGCCAAAAGCATTTGTTTGAAGTCTGTTGCTCGCTCAAAGATTCTGTATCAATGAGCTATTTTTAAGGGAGGGGGGGAAAAAAGTCCTTTCTAACTCCCAAATGATCACTGTCCCTATAACCAGCACAAGCTTCACTCTGCTGAAGCTACGAGCTTTTTGTACTTCTTAACCTCCTCTTTTGGAAGATCTAGTTTTCACAAAATGCCACCTATTTCCCACCGCAATCACAGCACTCTCCTTTATCCTTCAGGCACAAGTGTTTATAGGTACCCTCTACTGGACAGAAGTTACTCCTACACTGACGAATAGGACTTGGCACCTGATTCAGTCTCCTCTGTTACTGGTCTCATCAT
>NW_009942893.1:0-8174 GCF_000696875.1 Nestor notabilis | reverse complement strand
TGCTGAACCTCTAGGGGAAAGGAGTCTACATTGCACTAGAACCAGGATGAGAATCATGGTCTGATGGAGTCTTCACACTTCATTGCTGTTGCAATGCTATTAAAAGCCCCACTAGCCTATTAACTGTGAAGTTACTGTTTTGTTCAAGTACAGCACGAAATAGGCATCTCCACAGGATATAAACCACAAAGGAAATCCCCCTGATCATTCCTAAAAACATTAGCATGTTATACTGTAAGTAACAGACAGCTGTATGAAAGCTTTCAAGCTGATACGCAAAGGTACTTACCAGTAAATTGTGTAAGCCTCTGCTTGAGCTGGGTCTTGAATATTTGGTTCATTTAGGAGTTCTTGTATTCCTAACAAGATCTGTGGAAGAAGGAACAGAAGTAACATAGGCATGGATATTACTAAGAGACATTCAATGAAGAAACCCTTAGAAACCAACTGTAGAAACAGTGAACATCTCACATTCACATCAGATAAGCAAGCAAAGCAAATAAAAGGGCTAAGAATATGTCTAAGTACAAATAATGACCTGTTTAATTGTGATTGCTGGCCTCCAGTCCTTATCCTCCTCTAAGATGGAGAGACACACTGTGCCTGAAGGATACACGTTTGGGTGGAATAACGGTGGTTCAAATTTGCCTGATGAGGAAGAGAGAATTACTTGCATGCAGCACTAAGACCAAAATCAGTGAGCTGGTTTAGATTAGGATGGAAGAGGAATGGGCAAAGACACCCCCACCCCCCAAGAAAAACCCCCACAGATTTCTGGTGCTATTAATACTGGTTTTCTTCCTGGCTCAGCCTGCACCTAAAGCAGGAACTCCATCACATCTGTGGTATCGACCCAAGCAATGTAACACTATTGTTGTGACCTGTAATCTTCTGTTTTAGGAATGGAAACTACCGAAACAGTTTGTGGTAGCTTTGTGATAAAGGCCTTTATAACCAGTCCTGTCTTTACAGCCTCATGTACTACTCTATAACAGAACGCCCTTTGTTCATCTCTTCTCACTTTAAAACACTGCAAGTTCTCCAAAAGATGACTTGAGTTCCTAGCATTTTTTTCAGTTTCACATTTCTTTAATGTATAATCAAGATGCTCTGAACAAGAGGAACCAAATTCAACTTGCAAGACTGACTGACTGAAGAATTAGGCTTGTGCAACTCTCCTTCTGTCACCCAATCTATATTCTGCCATTTCTTTAATCTTTACAGGACTTAAATGCAACAGCCACTCTGAAATATCTACATGTTAGTACAGTTTTCTAATTCATCTGATGTCACTGAGCAGCTCATAAGCAAGATTTACTTGTGAAGTTCAGTAGGAACTCAGAAGCTGCACTGGTATGAAGTCTTACCAGTCACATACGCTTCCTATTTTAAGGCATGGCAGTTCTTTAACACTTGCACGATGTGCTAGTTGGTGTTTCTCAAGATATTAACGTTAAATATTTTCTAGATAAAACATGTTTCTTTGTGTATTTGGCTGGTAACAAAAGGAGTTGCCAAGACAACCGATACAGCTGAAACATTAAACTGAAATGAGAAATGAACCACTGTCAAAAGAGCCATCTGTAGTCACTGTCATTGATTTGAGACGGAAGCCAATTTGAGAAACAAAAACTAGGCAAGGCAATAAATACTTCCAGATTTTTAAAGTACCTTTGAGATGGGATAAGGAAAACTCAAAACACTCAAATCCCGGTACCCGAAGATATCTGTTGCATATAGTCTCAGAAAAAGAACAGATCCATGTTTTAGAGCGAGTTGATGATAAGGTTAAAGTTGATGGAACTTTTTCTATTTATTATTTTTTCTAAGTTCTTGCCTTCTGAGTTCTTGGCTTAGCAGACCAGCTTAACATTATGAACACGCAAAGGGCTTTGGTCTAACAATGCTTACCCGCTGCTTTCCAAACAGGACGGGTCAAGCAGTGAACACCTCAAGTGCTGCTTTTGTCAAACTTTGAGGAAAGCCACACAGTAACTGCCCTCCCAGCACAACTTTGTTATTCTGAGCCCTTAGCTCATTTCACTGCAACTTTCTAAATGCAAAGTGATGGGTGGGGAAAAGAGAAAACAGCAACTTTCTGATAAAGAAAAGATAGCTGTAAGAAAGTAATAACCATTCATAGAACCTCATGGCCTAGTTTAACACTGTTCCAATAAGCCCGTGGTTTTTAGTCATTTTACTTACATTTTGGGGGTGAAGAAGGGTAGTCATCCTTGAAAAGCATCCGTAATTTAAATAAGCCTCCTTCCCATGGTGTCTATAAGGAGTTAAGGTAGAGTTTAGATTACAGCAAAGAGAAGTCAAACTTCTGAAAAAAAAGCTTCTCAGGAATACAATTTCTCAGACAAAGTGCAAGACATCCTTTTGCTATACAGTTGGAAACAGCTGTCCTACACCGTAGCACACTGTCTAGGCTGAGACAAGTTATCCTACCTATATAACTACCTGAAGAATCCCCATCAGAAACTGGGAAAAGCACTGATAAGAGCAGTTCCATGCTACAGAGTAGACAAAATAAGACAGCACTATTCAAAAGGGTCACATAATCTAGGAGAAGCATCCAGCAAAGCACAAAAAGCCTGCCTCAAAAATGTGTTTCCTTGTCATCCTTCTTGGAAGTAAGGAAAAACAACATCTTCTGAAAAGCAGATCTCTGGTAAGAAGTGTAGAAACACAGTAAAGGTTGTTATATATGCAAAATTCAGACGACTCCTCTAACTTGCCCTTCCTATGGAAACACTGCAATGAAACTAAGTGTTAATTCTTTAAAATGAACTGGAGTAAAGATCATCTCGTATGTTATCAGTATAAATGATCAAATCCTCTCCTCAGGAGCAGCCAGGTATGTTTGAAGACCACCTTAGGAGGAAATCCCCAATTCTTTTTTACCATTATTATATAATTTTTAGCAGAAGAAAGAAAAAAATGTAAAGAGGAAAAAAGCAAAAAAAAAAAAAAAAAAAAAAAAAAAAATCACCCTCCCCCAAGCACTCCATTGTCATTGGTATTGATTGTGCAAAGTCTCAGATGGAATAGGAAGAAAATCTGCTAAGAACACTAAGATAACTGTGTTCTAGAAAGCAAGTAAATTTCATTAGATTTGCTATTGTATATTTGAAGACTTGTTCCGAACAGCTGTAGTCAGTTGTTAGCAACTAGAAATACCTATTCTCCAATATTTCCCAGAGGAAACAAACTTGTCCATTTTTAGAAGAGAGGAGCCTTTTGGTATGATAAACTTCTCCCATTTGTTTGCTTTCAGTCATAGGGGAAGACAAATAGCTTGTAATAACTTCTTCAAGTAGAACACCAGAACAGTCAATCAAGTTTTTAGTGTCTTTCTCACAGAGCAACACACCTTACAGGTGAAAGACAGCAGATACTCAAAAGCCTTACTAAGATAACAGTATGACAGCAGTATCATTAAGATCATGTTGTGTAACTGGACGGGTTGCAGATGTTCTTGGAGTCAAATTCTGGGTAGTTAACAAGTGATTTGCTGTAAAAAAAAATGAACTGAGATATCCCAGGACTAACAGCACTTCACTTCAATTTTTGATCTGACTGACAAGAAAGCATTTTGGTGGTTTCAACTACTCCTGTGTCTCAGGGGAAGCAGGTGCAGTACAGCTTGCCTCCCAACACAAAGGCAACAGAGAGCCACTGGCTGGTCTGGTAGAGGTGAACAAGGCACGCTGCTTCTTGTTAGAGACTGCATTTTTACTCAATTGATAACCCCAATTTTTAAAATACCAGGAATCATATAAGCAAAACTAATCTTTTCCTGGTGTGATGCATTTTCAAGGATGCAAGAAGTTGGCTTTAAGGATCTTGTTTGCTCCATTTTGTGGTTTACAAAACTTTAAGCAGTCGCATGAAGACGGTATGTAGGTATTTAAAAGTGACATCATGATAAAGTACATAACTGGCTATTATGAGGGATAATCTTGTTTTGACAGAATGCAAGTGGTTGAGTCTTACCCCTTTCTTTCCTGGAATAGCACACTCCCAGTTCATTAGATTCATTGTGCCATCTGGATTTTTCGTGGGTACTGCTACGAATCCCTGAATTAAGGCAAAAAGCCAGAGGGTGAGGATTTTGGTAGATGTACTTAGAATACTTCATGATATATTTTATCTTTACAATTATTTCTTTTTGCACTATATAGCTTCAAACAGTTTTTATTAATAAGGAAAAAAAAGAACAATATGAGAAAAGTCACATCAGGGTAAAGAATAAAAAACTTCCTCAGAACACCAAACCAACTGCAGAGTCAGCAATTTGACAGTTCTCATACTTACAAATGGATGGTCTTTTCTCCAGGCTTTTCTCTCCTGTGCCAGTCTGCTAAGAGCTATGCCAGACATATTCACAGTCCTTCTAAAAGAAAATAGTTGCTTTTAGTACAAACTTTTCCTTACAGTGTAAACAACACACTGTATTACCTGTTTGTAAGCCCTGCTCCCTCACGATTTTCACTACTATACCCAAGACACACATTTTCGCACACTCTGCAGAAGTTAACATCAGGAATAACATCAAATTTCCCCACATTGGCAACCTCTTAGTTACTGGTCTTAACCTACAAAATACTATCTCCACCTTGTGTTTTGTATTTGAATCACATCTTAGAAACTACTTTGACAGTAGCTTGGCAACAGAAACACTACTAGCACTGAGAAACTCGTTCAGACATCCTACTTGCGCAACCGATGAACACCTATCTATCTCCTTCCTACACCACAGAAAGTGCAGCTGTCTTCTGTAGGCAAACACCTGCAGTGCTCCTGTTTCTGGCAAACAGGGGAATAACACATGTTATTTTTAGACTGAAAACTCCTGTTGAAAGCCACTATTCTACACAAAAGCAGTACAAGCACAGCAATTAACAAGATCATCTCGGTTTCTCAGAACTTGCAGGCAGTAATACAGAAGAGAGCTCAGGAATACAGAAGAGGGCTCAGGAATAGCCAGTGGCCCACTCATTCCACAAAGCAGGTTTTAAATTCCTGTATAAACTGAATGATCTTCCTGCACCTTCACTGCCTTATAGAGAGCCAAGCACGTCTCACTTGGTGATTGAGATTACAGAAGAAACACGTACAGCATAGGTTACTACTGCAGATGATGCAAGAACAGTTCTGGCCACGATGGCTCCAAGAGTGGTGCTTTCAAATTCAGGGATGATTCTCCATTCACCCAGAACAGTAACCAAAGTGAGAGTTCATTTTTCACTGCTGAACTGTATCTGAACCCACGGTTTCACTAGCTACATGGTCAAAGCAAACTCCAGTGAAGGTTTTTAATCCTCCTCCCTACTGCTCTTCTACCCATTTTAAGTAAGAGCTGATAACTGGCAGTTGGAGAAGTCAGCTCAATTTGTTCTCAACTCCACACATAGTGAACAAGCCTTTATGACAGCCAGGAGAGTAGAATTCTTCCACCAAACAAACTCACAGGATTAATGAAAGGAGTGTTACCACTCCATTAAAAGAAACATTTAAACGCTGGTCAGTAATTAAGCAAAACTCACATTCTATTACTATGTAGATTACTTGTAAAAACATTGCAGTCTACTATTAGAACCATATGACTTGTACCTCACAAAGATCCTTGTTTTAAAAGTCTTACACATCATTTAACATGGTGTTCATGCTGAGAAGATTTACCAGGCACTGACCTATTCCATGCAAGATATGTAGATACGTTCATCCCATGTTCATCTGCTAATGCCCTTTACAGATTAGAAGGCAGCATAAATCCAATTTAAGTATTTACGCATTGTCAAGAGTGGCTTAGCAGTGCAGACACCTTAACTAGAAGTCTTTAAAATCACCACATTCGAAGTTTCATGAGTTCCTAGGACAACTGGTATTTCAAATCCCTCCTTCTAGCTTTTTTTCTCCAAAGTCAGTTTTACATGGATGACCATAATCCCTAACTTCAAACTAGCAATTAAATTAACCTCAGATAAAGCTTTTTAAAAGGGACTGTGAACACTCAGTAAAAATGCACACCAAAATACCCCTATATTCAGTCCAATATTCACCTATTCCCAACACATGCATCTGTATTTTTGCTACGTCAGAATATTCGCAGGGTTTAGTCAACACAGGCTGTACATACTGCTTCAGGGTTTAGCCTGATGGCACGCAGATGTGGAGTCACTGAAAAGATACCATCAGAACAAAAAACCCCTCTCCCTTAACCTAATTACGCAAGGAGTAGTTTTAAGCGTTTTGTGAGCCCATGCCCACTAACAAATGTCAATGAGCTACTGAACATGCAGCAGAACGTCAGCGGTGCTTCCACCTGGCGGTCCCCTGCACCAACACAAACCTGCCCCCAACAATCTGAGAAAACTCCAGTGTGGTTCCATAGCTCAGGACTCCGCCGCCTCTGCTGCCGAGACACACCTTACAGGATGCTTCCCAACACGTCGATTGTATTTCCTGTGGCCAACAGCCAATTAATGACGTGCACCTAAAGGGGACTGTCAGCTTCTCAGAGAGCACATGAACTACATGTGTCCTGCAGAGCATCACCACACAGTAACTGCTCCACGGGCAGCGGGAAGGAGTTTTCAGGCCACGTGTCCCACCTGCTTTGCAGCTGCTCGTGCACCATACTCTGCCCTAGTAAATTAAACATCTTTTTCCATGTTCTACAAATACCTTTTCAAGTCTTGGGACATCTGACTTGGTTAAGCACTGACAGACTACATCCAAAATTTCAGCGTATATGAGACAATGGGCTTCATGTCTATGGTCTCTACAGGTTTTTGTTGTCCTTGCAAGGGCAGGCAAACATCTAAAACATCATCACAAACTACAACCAATGACAGATTTGAGACAAAAACTACTGAAAGCCTGCTTCAAAAATTAAGTTCCCGTTAGGTAAGCATCCCCTCATAAGCAAATCAATCCATTAATAACTGGCCAGTACATACTCTTTAGCAGCTCTTCAATAAAAGAATTTAACTTTAGTTCTGCTGGAGCTGAGACAGGACGGAGACTGACCACCTCTGCATGTACTCTGGTTTCAGACATTATGGAGGAACAAGAACTAAGTGGCTATTAAAGCTGAAGATAGGATATTCTCACCGCTACTTTTATCTTCTTCAGTAATTTATGTGCATGATTTGTTTGGGTTTTTTGCCCTGTCTCGCCTTTGGAACAGGAGTGTGCCCAAATATCTGTACAAGAACTTCAGCTCTTGTAAGCTTTTGAAATACCTCACAAATGCAGGAAATCTCGATTAACCTGAAACAGTTACAATGTAAAGACAAAAGCACAAGCACCGCACACCCCACCGAAATGACACAAACAACTAACGCCTCTCTCCTCCCCACCCAGTTCTTAGGGTTTAGTTGTGCCGCTTTTGTTGTGTTTTTTTTAAGTCACATCAAATTCATTTTTTTCACCTGAAAAATTTACTGCTATTGAATTCCCAACCTATTTATGTGCTACGTCACTGGGAAGAACACAAACTTTACACTGGAGGAAGTACAGCAAGCCTACCTTGCACAGGCCTAACAGACCAGTCTTCACGTTTTGTTTGGTGAACCAACGCACCCCAGCTTTAGGAGGTAGCAACGTCCCTTTTAATACTATGAACTCATTAGAAAATTAACAAAAACTTCCACATTTACTCAGCAGCTCACCTCTGCTGTTACTACCACCTATTTGGGGAAAATAAAAAGACGAAACAAAACCAACACACTCATCATAGGCACAAACTACGTTCCCTTGCATATCATCTTGCCTATCTATACCTTCTGATGGGCAGGAGACAGGGCAACCTACTTCCACACACAAAAGGCAAGTTCTGCAAGAAGCATTCCCGTTCCCCAGGAACCCACAATTCCGACCCACTACAAGTCTCTAAACACACCAACGACGCGCTCTTTTAAGCCTCAAAGACTTTCAATAGCTCTTTGTAATTCCTAACAGCAATGGGCAAAATATCATTAACATTTCCAGCCTCGTATTTAACTTGCAGGTTAAATACTGACACGGGAAAGAAAGAAAAAAAAGTCAGCTGGAGAAGTCTGCCCCAAAACGAGACAAACTTTATTTTCCCGGGAGTGGAGAAAGCCGAGGTCTGACATTTAGCCAGAGCGCTCCGACTCTGGACTGGAAAGTCTCTTCCA
>NW_009942892.1:34127-39929 GCF_000696875.1 Nestor notabilis | reverse complement strand
GGCCTAAAATTGAACGGTTGGGTTTTTCCTCTCGGCTTTGAAATCCCGGCGTCCGGGATGATGGTAGGTAACGATGCTAGTTCGGTGGGAGGAGGTGTTTCTACGGGGGAGAGCGAGGTTTTAAGCAGCTAACAGCCTCCTGAGAACCGGCGATGATCCAGCTAAGTCGGGCTTGTTGGGTTTGCCATTGCCGCCTTCTCTCTTGACTTTCCCTTTTTTGGCTCACGGAAAGAATCTCCTCATCTCCCAGAGTAACGTCTGTGTGAGAGACAGAAGTCTCTTTATGTGCATCGAGGCTACCTGGTTCGAGAAGGACTGGGTATCTACAGTGTCTGCCTGGCTTGCTGTATCCATCTTTCGCAGCTGCCAGGCTGTCTCGGGTTGGAGTCACTCAGAGGCTGATAGGCTCGGTCTTCTGAGCCCCTCTGCCCTAGCAGTGAAGGAAGGCAGAAAGGTGCGAGTGCCATATGCTGTCCTTTGTAAGCTGAACTTTTGAAAATGAAACATTATCTTGCAGTTTTAAATGTTCGGTTTTCTTGGTAGCTGTTCTTGATTAAAACTGCAGATTAGTTAGGATAACAAGTACACCACTGCTCACGTTTCCTTTACCTATTTCAGTCAGTTTGGTCATTTGTATGTGACACAGACTGGGATAAAAACTGAGCCTTTGGATGTGCTAGAGACTTTTGTTTTCTTCTGTTGCACTGTGCGACCTTACAACAGACTGCTTGAAACGTTGCCATAAGACTGTTTTCTCTTGCTATGGGGGAGGGAGGGATTTTTGCCCTTCTGCTAATTTGGATTTAAGTCCAGAGTTTGTTTAGCCTTCTCTAAAGACAAAATCTTTCCTCCTGTGTGAAAGCATAAAAACCATTAACAGTGCATTATTATAATAGTTGTAGCAAAGACTGCGTTACGTAAGTGACAGAGTTTTCATTCTGTTTTCAGTGCAACAAAAAGATTGTTCTTGTATGTCTGTGATAAGACCAGTAGAGAAATATTGCTTCATGGTCTTCTTGGGTGGGGGGAAGACTTGTAATTCAGCTTTAAGGTGAGAGGCAACCGAAACAGTTTGCCAGCTGTGTTTCAGATGAGCAAAACTTCTTAATTGTGTTTTTGACTATTAAGGTTATTAGCACCGAAGAGCAAGCACATTAGCCTTTCTTATCTGTACCTGCCTGAAATCACATTTTGTCAAACTTGCAATTTGCCTTCAAAGATAGTAGAGTTACATTCTGCCAATTATGACTGAATCAGCTTAAGTAGTGATGGGTATTAGTGCACGGGGCATGTCTAATTAGCACAGTGCAGCCTCATTTTGGAGATCTCTGATCATACTCTGCCACAGCTTAGGCATGGTAAGCAGGAAAGGAGTGCAGGTGCTACCTTGTCCTCTGTAGTGTTAACCTTGGCATGGCTGTTCACTGTTCAAGGACTCTGGACTCCCCTTGGTGCATCGTTTACAGTTCTAGAGTTGGTTTCTTTGGCTCAGGGTCTACGTGTTGTGCAGTGCCATACTAGAATAAACATTAAAAACTGCCCTGGGGGTTAAACTGCATACCACACATCAAGCAATAGTGTCAGTGTTAAAAGGAAGATACATAGCACAATTGTAGTTAAAGATGAAATTGTTTATTAGTGTTTGATAGGCAAAACTGTTTCGGGTTTATTTTTTTTACTGATTTTTTTTTTGTTTCCTTTTGAAGAGGGTGCTCTGCAAGTGGATGCAGTAGGTAATATTGAGCTGACAAATTAGCAGTTATGATTCCTGGGCTTGATGTTAGCTGTATGCATCTTTGTTGATTGTCTGTTAGCTGTATGCATCTTAAGTGGATAGTCTTAAGTGTTAAGTTTTTTTTAACTGCTGTAGGTTTATGAGACATTTTCTATATTCCACAAGTCATCTCTGTAACAAAAACTTCATTTTACTTTGTAGTGTGTATTTAATTGTATTTTCTAATTTTTCTGTTTTATTCCTTCAGTATTTGCAATACCATTACAGTACTATGGCTTTCTGACTGTGTGATGGTATTCTGGGCAACATTTTGATCTATGAATGTTTGTAAGTAATACTTTCAGAAAATACCTAGATGTATATTTCTGATGGGTAGATGTCTGCTTTCTTTTGCTGTATCAGAGTACTTGAATGTTGGTCTGAAAATCAGTATTGTGAACCTGTTGTTTTTACCAGGTGACATGTTTGGATGATTTAGTGGTAGGCAAAGGAAGTTTTGTTCTTACTCTCTGTTCATCCAGCATATGGGTACCTTTTCCTTCTCTAGAGCTGAGTGAACTACTTGGTTAGAGATGTCCTTGTGTGAATTCTGTGCTTCCCTGACTGTGGTTAAAATGAGCCTAAAGGTTACTGTGACTTGAACTGGTAACCTGTAAATGTGGAACAGAAGACTTCTGTAATTGTCACAGGAATGGCAAAGGATAAAATACTTAGTGGTGCTGCTAGTCAAGAATTGTCTGTGTTTCTATGAATCTGTGGGACTAAAACAAATCAGCTAAAAGGTAGCTTTCTGCTTCTGAGATGATGCATGGTTTTCTCAATATGGGAGTAGCAGGTCCTGGAAAAAGTTGCATCTTCTCGTACAATAAGCCATGATGATGGTAGGTGCAGATAGAAGGGTTTCTTTAACAGATCTGTTTAAACATGCACTTAAACTCATACATTGGAGCAGTGTTTTGCTGGTTCTTAGGATCTCCACTTTATGAAAGAAATTCTAAAGTCTAATGACTTGAATCTGAGACCTGGAATAAAGTCTCTAATGCTTGAAGACTAGTCTGTGAGATGACCAACTTTTTTGTAATACAGGATTTAATTCAGATTCTGTCTTAATCCATACAACTTCAAGAAGTGTCATGCCTTTCAACTAAACCCAGTTACTGTTTTTTGGCTTGTCTTAATGTAATGATGAATAGTTCTCAGGGCATTAAAAGGAAGAAAGCGGGAAATAACAATGATGTAACTGTATTGAGATAAACTGAGCTAAGTATTCTGCATCTGTGGTTGAATAAAATGGTGTACTTAATATGAATGTTACTTGGCTAGTTGGCTCACTGAGGATCGAAAGAATAACCTGAAGTTGATAGTAAAAAGGCTGTTGTGTCTTGGGTTGGTCCACAGTCTGCAGTCACAGTTGAGTTTGTCACAAGACTTGAATGTCCTTCCTTTATATGCTGTCCTGCAAGGTACCTTGCTTGAGGGAAGGGAACAGTAAAAATTTCTTTTAATGATGTTGATTTAAAATCTGCTTTCATGCATGCTGTGAGTGATTCTGCTTGAGCCACTGTGAACAGGTATGCATCAGTAGAGCCCTGTGGATCTTGGTGGACAGGATGTGTCAATATTTGAGAAGGTTCCCAGCCCTAATTAGTAAATAGGGATAGAGCAAGTATGGATATTGTAGTACTGCACAATAATGAGCTCTGAAGCAAAAACAAAAAAAAAGTATCTGAAGGCTTTGAGTGATGAAGTCTGGTTCAACATTTTAGAATATGCAAATGTTTAAAAACTGTTCTGGCTTAGGCAACATGTTGTAAATATTTTGACAGGGTTGGAAACCTGTATCTTGCATTGTTTGGTTTTGGGCCAATGCATGCTATTAACCCTTTTTGCTTGTGTAGGACTCTGCTTTAAGAGTTAATTTCAAGGCATCTACAGACATAAAATTTTAAACAAGCTTCTTTGCCTTTTATCATACACTCTAGACCAGTGAATAATAAACCAGAATACAATATAACAGCAAAAATGAAGAACAGCCCTTCAAATCATGTTATTAAACACTTGTTTCAAGCAGTTTTACTGAAGCCAAAAAGGCTGGATTTTATGTAATCTTTTGTCATAAATGTGTAGATGTGACATAGTAGATGCCCTGAGAATGGGTGCCATGTGGATTTTAAGTGATGCTGTGACTCAGGAGTTCACAAGTATGTTTTAAATATCTTCTTATACCTGTTGTGATTTATGTATCACAGAATCATGATGCACTTGCAAACTCTTAGCTTTTGATTATAAAGTAGTGGGTCGTTTACTAATATTAAAACTGGATGATGGTGGTATACTGTAGTCTTCACTGTGAAGTGTCATTTTGCAGAAGTGTGATAGTCTTTCTGTCTTGTTATTATTGTGGCTTTGTATACGAGTACCACAAATAGGACTCATAAATATGATTTTTATATATGATAATGTGTTAACCTTCCCCATATATCAACCTGATGCATTGCCAGCTGGTGATTGTAATAGCAAAGGGTGTGTATTGACTGAGCTTTGAGAGGACCAGCAGAGTTCTCGTACCTGGCATCTTAAACTATGCTTTCTGAGCATAGCCAGGGGTTCTCAGTTCCAACACCAACTTTCACAGAAATTCTTACTTTGCATAGTAATGGTAGATGAATATTGAAGTAAGAAGTTTATTCTCAGTAGCAGATGTACAGCCATACTTCATTATTCTTTTCAGCTTATGTATTATTTTTTTAATTCTGACTTAACAGGTCAAGCAAAGGGTGCAGGGTTAATATGCTTAATGTGCTCTTCTTAAAAGGGGTAATGCGAAGTACAGATTTTAAGAAATGATCTGCCACGAGTCACAGGACTAACGGAACATCTTCTTAGTTTGACTTACACCTCTGATCCTCTCCATTAATAGAAGCTTTCTTTGGCAAATTGGCAGATACCTGGTTCACTGCAGAGTGCAACAATGCTGCTTTCTTGTCAGGAGAAATGATAAATGACAAGCAGGTATAAATATGTTAAAGCAACTCTTTGTGTTTAATGTTGGAACCACATGTATACAGCATCAAATTGTAGGCATACTTACTTCCACAGCCCTTGAATGACATTGGAAAAAGGTGCTTTTAGAAAAGTCTTCAGGTTGTCTCTGTCCCTCAATAGTTACAGATAAAAGCTTCAAAATGCCTTTTTTTTTTTTTTTTTTTTTTTTTTTTTTTTTTAGATCTTGTTTTGGTTTTGTTTTGTCATTTACCTGAAATAATACAACCAATGTAATATGTGGTCAACATACAGTTGTGCTTAATTTGAACAGCGTGGTTAATCTCTAGGGCAAACTCAACTGAAGGTGGTTTTCCCAAGTTCTTGGTGGGTTGAGGTGATGGTTCCCTTCCAAAATGAGAGCTCTGTTTTAAGTGTGAGAACTGAAACTGGGTAACCGTTTTCAACAATTTACCTTTAAGTTTTGTGTGTTAGGGGAGAGCTTCATGTAAAGAATGTTGTCAGTCTTGTAATTTGTAAAGTGAGAAATAAATTGAGTGGCTAGCTGTTCCTCTTTTGGGCAATTAAATTTCTTGGAAACTCTTACGCCCAATACTCCCAAGCTGGGAGGATTGCCATGTCATTGATTAGTTCTACTGTTATGGTAGGCCACTACCAACAAGTGTGAACGACACAGCCACTCACTCTGGGATGGGGAGAGAGTTGGAAGAGAAAAAGTGAAAAAAACTTGTAGGTTGAGATAAAGACAGTTTAAGTAAAACAAAGCTGGTTCATTTGAAAGTAGGAACAACCAGCACACATGGATAAAGTATGATCAACCAATACATAGTACCACTTACCAAAGCAAACTTTCATGCTGTCTTAAAGGAACAGAGCCCTAAGTGGAAAGATTAGGGAAACAAATTGCATACTGTTACTGTATCATTGATGGCCTGTGATATTTGACCCCACCTTGATGCTAGGTGCCCACCAAAGCTGCTCTATCATTCTCCCCTCCTCAACTGGACAGGGAAGAGAAAATGTAATGAAAGGCTTATGGGCTGAGATAAGGATAGGGAAAAATC
>NW_009942892.1:22758-34107 GCF_000696875.1 Nestor notabilis | reverse complement strand
GGAAAGATCACGCACCAGCTACTGTCACAGGCAAAACAGACTTGACTTGGGGAAATTAATTTATTGCAAATCAAATCACAGTAGGGTGATTCGAAATAACACCAAATCTTACAACATTGTCTCCCCACCCCTCTCATCTTCCCAGGCTCAACCTCACTTCCAGTTTTTCTCTATCTCCTGTCCCTGGCAGTGCAGGGGACAGAGAATGGGGGTTGCAGTAGTTTCTGCTGCTCCTTCATCCTCACAGTCTTGCCCTGCTCCAGCGTGGGATCCCTCCCACAGGAGACAGTCTACCACGAACTTCTCTAATGTGAGTCCTTGCCACAGGCTATAGTTCTTCACAAACTGTTCCAGCATGGGTCCCACACAGGGTTGCAAGTCTTGCTGGCAAATGTGCTCCAGCGTGGGCTCCTCTCTTCATGGGACCACAGGTTCTCCCAGGAGCCTGCTCTAGTGCTGGCTTGCTATGGGATCACAGCCTCCTTCAGGCATCCCCCTGCTCTGGTGTGGGGTCCTCCCCAGGCTACAGGGACACAGCCTGCCTCACCATGGGCTGCAGGAGAATCTTTGCTCCCATGCCTGGAGGACTGCCTCTCCCTCCTCGTTCACTGACCGTGGCGTCTGCAGAGGTGTTCCTCTCGCATATTCTTACTCTGTCTGTACGCTGTTGCACAGCAGGTTTTTTTTCGCCGTAAATATGTTATCCCAGAGATACTACTCCGTTCGCTGATGGGCTTGGCCTTGGAGCCAGTGGTGGGTCTGTCTTGGAGCCAGCTGGTGTTGGCAGAAGCTCCCAGCAGCTTCTCGCAAAAGCCACCCCTGTAGCCGCACTCCTGCCCTGCTACTAAAACCAGTATATGGGTTTGCATAGCAGGACAAACAGCAAATCTGGTGGCAGTTTTATTATACCAGAAGTTATGCTTTTTATTTTCATACATGCAATGATTTGATGCAGCTTTTTTTTCTAAAGGTGTTGTAATGAGATGTAACCCACTCATGTTGTCTGGAGGACAAGTAAATTTATTTGTAAATTTAGAATTTATTACTTCTGGTTCTTCCTCATCTCATTTTCTTGCAATTTTGTATGTATCCTCAGAAGCATGTTTTGGAGATGGCTTAATGATTAGGTACTTTTTAATCTGTAGATTATGCATTGATATTCTATAGACATCTGAAGAGGTGATCCTTAATATAAACAGTTTTTTAACTGCTGCTGCACTTAATGTTGAAGTAGTTTGTTAATCTAATTGCTAATAGTACATAGTACAAATGCAAAAGAATGATTAATAGATTTTAATCCAGGAAGTAACTATTTGTAATGACCTCGCCTTGTCAGAAAAGGACAAGCCATGCGACTTCTGTGAATGAATCCCTCTTGGAATTTGGTATAGCCACAAAGAAAACTTCCTCTGTAGAAAGACTGGATGTAGAGGCCATCACAACCCTGATAGCTAGCTTTTGTTACGTTTGTTACAATGAACTTCCCCTATTTTCCACTTCAGGTATAGCTAGTTCTGTAGCCACTGTGTTTTTTAGTTGGGGTTTTTTTTTTTTTTTCCCCCCTTCTTCTGGTTTTGGGGATAGCTGTCAAAAAATCTTGTGCGATTCCCTGTGATTCTTGCATGGCAAAGTAATATTATTAGATTCACAAATCTGAATCTTCTCAGTTGAAGCTAGAAATGGTCAGAGTCAACTCAGATCTGGTATCTAGTATGCAGGTAGTCACTTCTTTTAGGCCTGAATCCATTTTCTCTTGAGTTACGGTGTACAGAGTTCCTTTGTGTTGAATTCAACATGCTCTTTGCGTTAGGACATTGTCACCTATAATATTTAAGTCCCATACTAATTTTAGTATTGCATAAGTGAAACATGCAACATATGTCAGTGGAACCAAAGGGTCCCATGGTAATGTGGCATTCTCCTTCACACAGCAGCTTGCTTTAGAAGGAAGGAGCTGACTGTGTTGTGTTATTTAGTGTGCTCTAGTGATCTCCAGTAGATATCAGCTAGTTCCCATGGGGTGCATGAACTATTGAAAGATATTCTAGAATATCTGGAGTGTTAGTATTTGTTAAACAAGTAATGAATATTATTGCAGGAGTGTCACCACTCTTTTCTTGACCACTTAATCCTCTCTACCTACCTATTATAACCACTTACATGCTGTTCATCCATGTGACTTGTACAGTGAGTTTCAGTGATATTAAATGGGCTTGATTTATGTTCCCAAATGCAAACATCTAATCTCTTGTGTGCATACCACTTACACATAAACAATGAAAATATATTTTTGCTTGACTTTCAGGGTCTCAGATTTTGTGTTATATGTACACTTGCTCATTCCTTTTATTGGCATAACATCTTGTGATTTGTTAAATTAGCTCAGAAGCTTGTTGCCATTTCTACTCGCATTGATGAGGCAAGTGACTTCAAAACCAGTACGGTTTGTGTTGCTCCTAAAACAGGAAATCAGGTTGTTTCCCTGCTGCCCTGCTATTTGTTCTTGCTATGTGCTGTGTGTTGGCTCTCTTTATGTGTCTGTGCTGTGACCAGAGTTGGTTCTCTGGTCCAGCAAGAAGCCTCTTATTGTTTGGCAGAGTAATTTTCAGCTGGATAAAGCTTAGCACCTGTCTTCCTGAATAAAGGCAGAGGCATAGATCAGGAGGAGTGACTGGGCATGTGGGAGAAGACCAGATCAATCTTTGTTGGTAGAAAGAGTTTGTACCATAATAAAGTGATCAGGCAAGGTATTGAGATGAGCAGTACAGTGAATAATTTCTATAAAGTTAGGCTGTAAAGTGAATGTTGGATGTAAGTAAGTCTTTGTATAAGTGGTTTTATAAGCCCATGTATGCCAAGGTTGGTCAGATGTAATAAAGTAAGGAAGATGGAGTATATATAAATGGAACAGTGTTGCTCATCCTAGCAGCTGAAGCTGTGCTACATGAGCTGCTGAAATACAACTGAGAAAGATTTAATGCTTATTGCTGAGCCTTACTATCTTTAAACTGTTAAGGATATTGAAGATGTGCTTAAACCTATGTTTCTCAATTTTTACCGATTTTAAATGCATGGCTGAATACGTAATACATATCAAAATTATCTTAAATTAATAAAGGTAAATGTGCTGTTTTCTGAATTGAAAGACAGAATTGAAATACTTCTCAAAGTTGAACAGGTTCCAAGTAGAAAGGAGCTAAGAGTCTTTGCTTTTTGACTTTTAGAATACTCATGTGTAAGTAACTTTTATGTGTACTTCTTATATGTAGTGCTGATATATATTCTTGTGTAATGAAATACTGTATTTATAAAAAAAAAAGTGATTGCTAAATATTTTTTTAAATTCCTAGCAGAAGACTTAACCTGTTAATACTTTATTGTTAAACCAGGCTTTGAAGAACTAGCTTTGAATTCCAACTCGATATTTAATTTCCAAAATGGACTCAATCTTGTGGAAATAATCGGGTGAAACTGCTTACCTACCTTATTGTAACCTTTTGTTTGTGATTTTTGTTTGTTTGGGTTTATTCTCCCAGAAAAACAATTGAACAGAATTAGTCAGATCCTCCTGTTACCTTTGTTCTATGATAATACATTTGTTCTATGATTTGCTTTCTTGGCTATTCGCAGCAAAGCACTGTTCTACCTGATGGGGTTTTTGTTTTTTTTTGAAGGAGGTGCATAGATGCACAGATTAACTAGCAGAGAACATCTTCCCAAGAAAGCAGACTGAGCAGTATTGCAGAATACTGTGCTTTAATTGTTCTCTGCACCAGGAATAGTGAAAGGTCATTCACCGGATATCTTGAATGTCTTGTCTGTTCATTGAGGTAGGACCAAATCTGTTATTTTCGTTCCTAAACACAAATTCAGGGAGATGGAAGGTCAGTCTGTACAGTTTTAAAGGTACTGTAGGGTGAACCCTTAAATTGATTTGAAATTAGATTTGATCTTAAAATTGGTTTGAATTTGGCTAAGTAATCCTTTGTCCATATTAGCATATGAGCAGCTGCTTCTGCTTTGGCTTGTAGTATCTCTGTAGCAGAGAACAATATGTGGGTCTCGTCTGTATCTAATTACTGTATTTTTAGCACTTGGTTTAGATCAGGCTGTTGCATAGTTTCTGGTAGAATGTAAATCCTGTGAGTTGTATGGGTATCATGAGTGAAATCTGTGCTGTGCGTTTTTAATTATTGTGCGTCAGTAACAGGCAGTTCAGTAACTGATACATGCAAATAGATAAATATCACGCATTAATTCTGGATTTATTTTAGGTTATGCAAGACAACCTATAGGTTCTTTGCCTTAGATTTTGATCAATCTAATAAAATAGTCTCATTTTCTCGAAAGATCCATTGGCTTGGGTTTTTCACTAGCCCTGTAGAGAAACTAAAAGTGCAGTTGGAGATCTTTGATATTTCTGCCTGTTTTCCATCCTCTCCTTTCTTGCATCTGAGGCTACATGTGCTTCTACATGTTACTAGGTATTGCAGAAACACTTTGTTTAATTAAGGGCAAACTGCCAAATTTAGCGCATAATGCCTAGCAATGTATTGCTGAAGAAAATTACTGGTTTTACAGTAATAATTTTAGCAGGTTTTGTGCTGTTTCCAAGAGATCTTACTGCATAGCAGGGAAATACAGAAAGAGTTGAACAGGTTTGATGTCTTCAAGTACATCAAAATGTATTTTCATTGTGCGCATTTAATGTACTTTTTTTTGCATGTGCGGTGTTTCTTTCTTGTTACATACATATGGATAAAATGCTACATTTTTTTGAATGAATACTACTATCCCAGTATCCTATCTTTTGAGATTGTTGTGAATTATGTTAGTAGTTCATCTGTGAAGTTTATAAAGATTCTATGAAACTTTTAATTTTCAGGAATATGTGAAGTGTCTGATCTGGCTAGCGTATTGCATTTGGAATGCAATTTATTAGGTAGTAAAAATACTCTGAAAAGCTGTTGTGCGAATTGGCTCTTTAAAGCTGAAGATCTTATAAACATGCTTTTATAAGTATGTGCTTTGAATTTGTCAAGGAAAAATGTCACATGAATCAATTTTTATTGCAGCAAACAGAGAACAAAGTTCTGTAATCTCCTTTCAGAAAAAAAGGCTTTTATATAAAAATCTTGTGAAATACTCTTTATAATGCAATATCAATTGACTTGGGCAGTGTTTAGCCCCGCAAATGGGAAGAAAAAAGCAATGTAAAACTTGCAGCTACTGTTCAATTGGTTTCTCACTGTTGTGAGTACTATTAAGGCTGTATTCATTATTTACCAATAGTCTAAAATTTCTGAACAGGGAGCACTACCTCATACCTATTGAGGGTTAGTTGCTGCCTGTCTTACTCATTTATGTAATAAGTAAGAGGATGCATGTGCCTGAATTTGTTTCTCCAGGAATTTCTGCAGTGTTCTTTAAAGCATGGGTCTGTTTTCCAGAATGAATTAAATTTGAGCTACTTTCTCTAGTTATGCAGCTGTGTTGGGTCATGAGAATTATTGGGATATGCAAAGAATAGCATATTGCACCTAGTCATTTACATCAGAGTCAGTATGCAAGTTTTAAATTTGGAGTACTGTGAAAAATCTCAATCTGGCTATAGTATCTGCCCTAAAAGAGGAAGGAATGCAAGTCATGTCTTCCATCTAAGTTTTCCATCACCCAATTTCAAGTGCTTAACTGCTCTGCATAGCTGTGAATACTGAAAGGGATGTGGGAAATCCTAACTGCATAAGCTTAAAAAGGCATTTTAAAATCTTGTTTCAGAGTTGGCTAACTTTCTTCAGCAAAGTTTTTCTCTTTTAAGGTGGGTGGAAAGAAAAATCACCATCTTGGGTGAAAGACAAGTACAAGCAGGGATTTGGCGTACATCTATCAAACACATAAAATGAAAATGGAACAACGTAAAGTTTTGTCTGAAGGTAGCCTACTGAAACTTAAATATTGAAGCAAGTGAGAAGTTAGCTACTTGAAAATCTACTTTATTTGTTATTGGATTTCTTCTGATTTTTGTCTAGAATTTAAAACTTGATATAGAGTTACAGTGTTAAGCTGAATGAATTCGGAAATTGTTGAATAAATTATTAGAATATTACTATTGAAATATGCTAACTAGAGGACAGTAAAAGATGAATTTAGAGTTTTTCAGAATTTGGATAGGCTTTCAGTGCCTTTATAGGCAAAAGTGCTGGATTTATACCTTTCTACCTATCCTGCTTACATTGGTGCTAGCCTCTTTTACCTTTCCCAGAGACTAGAAATGGGCAGTGGTGTTGCATTTCATGTCTGTCAGTTGGAATCATGTAGAGTTAGTAAAGCTAATTTCAGTGTTGGTTTTGCTCGGATATAGTCAAAGCTGTGAGTCAGCACTAAACCCATTTGAATGGCCTTTTTTGCACTATTTTTAGGTTGAAAAGGCTATCTTTAGGAACTTCTTTATTTGATCAATACAGTAGGGATATATACAAGCAACCAGGGAGAACTTAGAAAACCCCCTTTTCTGGTGTCACATAACACTTCTTCTGTTGCAATTCAAAATTGTTCCAGTTAGTGCCAGGCATTGTTATTCAGAGTCTCAGAATGAAGAGCAAGGGAAGATTTGTGTGTCAACTACTGCAGCTTCTTTCACAAAAGGCTTTCCAAGCTGAACTCTAGGTGGATACTGTATTCTAACAAAATATTGGCTAGACTCAGACTGGTTTGATGTCATTAGAATTCTTTAAAAAAACCCAAGAATAAACACATAAACATTTCTTAAAGAATAGTTGCCTTCATTTGAAAGGAGTTTTTGGTGCCCGTGGTAGAAATCTAAGACTGAAATATTTGGGGTTTAGAGCTTTATCTTTTTCTGGAATGTAGTTGGGCATTGATCATTACAGACTCTCTTCATGTTCTTGTGATTTGCATTGAGAATTGTAATATTGGATTGCCTATGATTAAGCACAAGATCAGATAATTGAATATGTAATAATTGTGTGGGTAATATGAGAACAATGCAAATACTGAGGGGGGGTAATAAAAAGAATAAACCATGCTAATGGGTGTTATAATGAAAGTATATTCATATGATAAGCAGTTCTACCAAGACATAACAAGCTCAGGACAAAGACTGTTTTGTTGAGTATGTGTTTACCAAATGAATGTTCTTTAAAAGTGTTAGTTACTTGTTTACGTGCAATTTACATTACGCAAAATGGACTATAAAGGAAACCCTGTATCATTACATGAATTGGGTATAGCTTACATTTTCTGTGTTGTACCAGAAAAATGTTACATTACTGTGACATTTTTCTTCAAATATTAAAATTCATAGTCACGGGATTAGTTAACGGCTTTGGCTTCAAGGTTTGATACTGTGTAGCCTTCTACTTTAGCATAAGAAGAAAAGAAAGATGGACTACAGTTGTGTGTGTGCTGGAGGTAAATAAACAAATGAAATGTAACTGGCTGTGAGAATGGTGCTCTTGTGACTGTGATTTAGTTCTTGTCTTTTGGAAGCTGAACGATTGAAGGTGTCTTGTGAATTGATAGATACTGATTAAAAAGTTCCCATCACAAGATTTTCAAGAAGCAACTGGAAAGGTGCTAGATGATCTCATCTAGGCTCCCTTTGCCAGGAAAGGTTGGACTAGATGATTTTTTGAGGTTCCTTCTAACCGGGGCTGTTCTGTGATTTCTGTGATCATTATAAATTGACAAATACTCAGCTGAAGTATTTCTTACAGGAATTGATTACGGTAGCAAAGTGTGTCTATTGAACCCTCTTTGAAGACCTATTTGATATATTGAGTAGTCCAGCCTCATTAACTTGATCTTGTTTTCAGGATCCCTCTGACCCTTACTATAATCCTCATCTTGTGCCAATCTACTCTATTGTAGTGACTTTCCATTAAAATCTAGCATTAAAAATGTGAACATACCTTACCTTTGTTTTCTGGGAAGCTGAAAGGAAGAGGATTTCTTTCCTGTTGAAAACAATGTCTGGTAGACTGTCCTCTGTCATGGTTAACTGGCTCACTGATTGTCTGAGTCAAATGGAGCAAGGTATTTCCAATGCTTAAGTGAGCAGCCACCAGTCCATGAAGGGATCAATAAACATTAGCCTCCTTTCTCTTAAATTGCTGTTTTGGGTTGGAATTATGGCTACAGGCTTTTTAAGGTAGTGTGACAAATGCAAACTAAGTAATAAAACATTCTCTTCTTATGAAATGTACTGAATATTTCATAGAATTACAGAATGGTTTGGGTTGGAAGGAACCTTAAAAGGCTGTGTGGTTCCAACCCCCTGCCATGGGCGGGGACACCTTCCACTAGACCAGGTTGCTCAAAGCCACATCCAACCTGGCCTTGAACATGCCAGGGATGGGACATCTACCATTTCTCAGGGCAACCTGTTCCAGTGCCTCACCACCCTGAGAGTGGAGAATTTCTTCCTTGTATCATTTTATTTAAATTTATATAAATTTAACTTCTTTTTAGCAGTTAGAAGGAGAAAAGGTAGGCAATTTATTTTAAGATGTTAGAATTGGACATAATTTAATTTTCAGCTTCATAAGTTACAAGGTACAGAATAAATGCACATTGTCTAAGGAATCGAGATTATTAATCTCTTGAATATTCTATACTAACTGAACATTCTTTACTAAGGCTGTTTTTTTTAGATATGGTAAAACACAATTATGTTTTAAGTATAATATCTGGTTTTTTGGGTGGCTCTGATGCATCAGGTGTACAGATATTTTGCGTCAGTGAAGCATATCATTCAGATATGGACAGTGTACGGGTTCTTTCAATGTAAGATGAATCATTTAAAGTTGAACAAATGTTAGTATTCCTGCTTCTGCTGGGAGGGCAGCCGCCTTGTTGCAAAAAGAAAGACACTTTGCTACAGGAGCAAGTGTGTGGGCCTTTCAGGTTGTTGTACCAGAGGTTAATAATGCTCAATGACAAGAAAAACCTTACAGCTAGATTCACCATCCACTTTTAGTGTTCTTTTTCTTTGAAGTATACATACATCAGAAACACTTCTTTGCATGTTCTGAAATAACTTTAGTAAATCAAAATATACATCCCCTAAAGTATTTTTTTAAAATATATTTGAAATTACTTTGTTCTTTTGAGTGCTTTGTTCCCTTAAGCTCTAGGAGTCAGGACAGTCAATTGCTCTTTAAGACAACTGTGGTCTGAGACTTGAATTGGCTGTGTCAAGGTTACTTGTGATGGTGACTCTTAGCTATTGAGCTGCCTTTCTTAAAAACAAATGTTACTGAGCTCATAGCTGTAGTTACTGGAGGGATTCCCTTAGTGGGTTAGAGAAACTTCTAGCCTTCCCAAGAAAGCTTACAGTAAATGACTGAGGAGTTACCATGTGTACTGTTTGTTACTAGCGCTGACATTAGCTTTCTGGGTCTAGTTGGGCTTTTGTCAGTTTAAAGCCTCCTGGATTTGGTATGCTTTGCTGTTTGGGCAGATCACAGTTTGCCTCTGTTTTATGCTAGGGACTTCAGGGAGAACGTATGCCTCTCCAGTAAAGCTGTTGTGTTTTAAATTCATGAAAATTAAGAAATGGTGCTGAGAAATAAGAAATGAGGAGGTTTTAGAAGATTTTCTAGATACAAGCTTACTTTTTTCTAATGGTGTTTATATCAGATGATTACATTAAGGCTTTAAGCCTTCAGACCTATAAATGGAAATGCCTGTATTTGTTTCACAGGTGTTCTCAACTGAAGAGTTCTTGACTTGACCTGTGACACTAAAGAGTATGATTATGAAAAAGGTCATTATGTGTTACTTGTAAATAACATATTTTGTATATAAAGAATATAAATATATATGTAAAGTATATAAATACTTTCTTCATTGTCTTTAATTGTCTGACCTTTTTTCTGCAGTATCTTTAAATTCTATATACCTCTTTTATTCTTCCCACTACCATATGATAACAATAGTTAAATGTGAAATTTGTTATTCATTGAGTAAGCACATAGCTTGGTTTTCTTATTCTTGGGGAATATTTGGTCAAATAGAAATCTTATTTTAGTAACACCTTTAAGGCATTTCTGCTTAATTAAAGCTTTCAACTTGTAGATGTTTCAGCTGTTGAACCATTCAATGTTTTTCTTTTTTGATTCCTTTGCTGCTCAACCTCTTAACTGATGAGCCATATGGAGATACAGCTTTGTAAACGTAGTCATATGTAGACAGGTGACTCATTTCAGTAACCACAAACTATTCTAGAACTCTGGCTGAGATATTAGTGTAACCAGTGACACAGAGCCCTGCCTTTATTGTGTCATGGTGCAGTTCTGTGTATATGTCATTGTCCCCCTGCCCAGTGCCCATGCTTCAAAATAAGCATGGTGATACTATCCCAGCCGTCATCTCTACTACAGTGCATTCAAATCTTGGAAGACAAATGTGGTATGTAATCTATTCAGACGTTCAAGCTGAATTTGTAAGCGCAAGAGCACTAGCTAGCTAGTAAAATCTTGAGTTTAAGGTGGACCCTGGTGACACCTTTTATAAGATTGCTGGAAATTCCCAATGTGTTAAATATAGCTTTAGGCTAATGGCACAAAACCTCTGTAGTAGTGGGGAGAATAATTTTCCATTCCTGGCTGGTTTTCTCTGTGTGTGTGTAAGTCATATATAGGTGGTTTATACACAAAGTACATTTTAGAAATTTCTCTTAGCCATTTTTTGTGTGTGCAAGTTTGATATTTTAATTCCAGAATGATTTAATTCCGTGATACTAACCTTTTCTATTTTGATTGCTTCATGTTACAATGCATCATGCAAAAACACCATTTGAATTCTATTTTAATATAAGATGGGATGTTGCATTTGAATGTAATGACTCCAGACTTGCTGGAGTCTAATGCTATGCAGTTTTTCGATTTGATTACAATGTGTAGAATGATTTGCAGTAAATGAAATAGCTTAAGAAATTTTATCACTTTATTCTGAAGCTGCTGGTGCCTGCTTTTCTTAGCTATTATGATTGTCATACCACTAGTTTGTGAGTGTAGAGGTTACTGACATATGAACGTAGATGAAGTTAGTTCGTAAAACAAAAAAGGTGTCTAATTCTACATTTAGCAGTAATTGATTCTGTTTTTAAGAATCATTGTGGAGCCATTTAAAATGTTGAAGTTACTCAGGAGCATGTATGATGGTAGAAGTAATTTGTGTATTACGTGCTTTTATTGACTGGTCTTCAATACTTTGATCTGCTTTGGGTCTGGACCATACATACTTTAAGAAGTAGTCTTGTATATTTGAATTTTTGACACTAGGGTTTTCCAGACCCTAATCTTGAGAGAGCACTAAAATTTAACT
>NW_009942892.1:6711-22727 GCF_000696875.1 Nestor notabilis | reverse complement strand
GCTCTTCTTTCTGTCTTGTAATTGTTGTTGAGATGCAGGTCAAAGGCTGTCGGTTAAGTGCTCCGTAGTCAGTGATGGCGCAGCCTTATTAAATGAAAAAAACACATCGGTAATTGCAAGTACAAGAGCTGGTAGCTAATGGGGCCTCCTGTCCCAGTTTCCTTGAACTTCAGTCCAATTTAGGTTGTAGAGTAGATGGCTGACCTACTTGTACTTCAGTCAAACATTGCTTGAAAATGGCATAAAAAGCTTTCCTTTTCCTGAAAAGTGGGAGAAGGGTAGAAAAGACCAGTCAGAATTTCTGAGGTTAGTTGACCAAATTAAGCATTCACTTCACATTATTACATTTAGGGATTCTACATTTGAGTTATTTGTGTGTTTGAGAGCTGTATAAGGTCAAATAATGTGTATCCAGATCTCTGAAAATCATGAGGAGGACTGGCCACTGTTTGTTTTTGGTTTTGTTTTTTTTGGGGATGTTTGTTGGGTTTTCTTTTTTCCTAAGCCCTTAGTAAGATTAGTGAAATCTTGAGAACCAAAGATAAACTTCCACATTCTTTTTTGCATAACCTTGGTCTCATATGTGTTTTTTAAAGCAGCACCTTGTTTTGCCCACTGAACACATTAGATTTTCAATAGATTTAACTGTTCTGCATGTAATTTTTTAAAAAATAAACCCACCACACACACGCAGAAAGAACTTCTAGCTTAGGTTGTCAAATTATGTGTACAAGGAAGGCCATAAAATGAGATCAGTGACCTTAATATTTAAGTGATACTTCCAGCTAGCTTAGACCAATAAGTTTAGTATGTGGTAAGGAGTCAGTTTGTAATTTATTAAAAAAAATAATAAATTTTAGGGAATATTTAATTCTACTAGTTCAGCAGCCCATGTTGCGTAGATTACTAAGTGGTAAGTAAAGGTCTTCTGTCCTTGTTGCAGTAATTACCATTTCAGAACCAGGAAATTAAATTGCCTAGAGACATGAAGAGTCCTGGCTAAAGTTTACCTCAGATTCACTGAGCTGAAAATCTGTTTAAATGGAATTCAAGAGTTTCTTTTTTTCAGTGGCCATGTTAATGAAACTAAGTGTTAAGCAACCTTCTCCTCCACCTTAAGACAAGCAAAACATTTAAATGCTCCTAACTGTTCTTTAGAAGTTGGATTCAGTTTGCTTTAAAATCTGAATTAATCTTACTTAATCTGAAATATAAAATACTGTCACATGGTCTTTTGTACTGTTACAGTATAGCATTGATTTTGAAACAGTTGAACAGATCTTCTATTGTTTCTAGAAGAATAATTGGTTATTTAACTTACAGGAAAGAAGGATAGTTGAAGCTACGTGTGCCTGTTGTTGTTTTCTGTCTACATTTAAGAACTGTGTTCTGCAGAGGTCTGTAAATTCTGTATTAGTTGCAGAAATGACATTGCTGATGTATAAGGTTTACCTGACAGTGATCACAGCTGAAAATTTTGCTTTTAAGTTGTAAGGGTATCTTCATTAGCACTTTTTACATTGATAGTGTTTTCCCCAAATACTGAAACTACCCTTAGGTGTATTTTGAGAATTGAGGCGTGTTGCATGATGATTTGACCTGCTTTTTGTCAGCAGAGGAATGAGAGCGAGGGGATAATGGTTGCAGAAAGAGTTGGTAGTAATCGAAACTCCTGTTTAGAGCTGTTTCACAGCTCTGAACTAAGCCAACAGTTATTTCATTTCTGATTAGTAAGGGTCCTAGGGTATAGTTCTGTACTAGCTTGGGTTGGTCCCTTGAACAAAAGCTATACTGGCAAAATGTTTCTGATGTTAACATTATTTCTTTCACTGTACACGTGTTGAGTAGCTATCCTAGAAAGCTGGTGGTTTTGCCTAGTAGAGAATCTGTTCAGCTGTAAAGATTTCTATTTGGAAGTGTGATGCTTCTGCACTGTTTTAAATTAAGTATAATGTGAGCACATGGTGGTCTGAGAAACTGAGTTATTTTACTAGGTCTTGTAGTCTTTTCTTCTATCGTCCTCAGTAATGTCATTCTGAGACACTGTACAGGAAGGCCTAGTTTTGTCTGTGCCGCCTTTTACTTTTTCTATTGTAAGAAAACCATCACTCCCCATTTTCTTTCAAAAAAGTGACAGAAGAATTAATTTATGCTGGGTCTGGGTCCACCTGTGCAACTAGCTTCCCCTGCCCCAGTCAGGCTTACTGGTTTCTGCCAAGCATAGTCATCTGTATCTCTCTAATAATAGTGGAAGGTAGAACATGCTGACATTATTAATACATACATTACAATTTGTAATAGTGCTTTAGTCTTTGGAAACAAATAATCTGTTAGAGACAGTCCCAGGGATAGATTTGGCTCAAATGAGGTCTCCAGCTTGGTTCTTTTCTGAAGTAAAGAACAGTAGCTTCTCAATGCAACCTTCACATTTAGGAAGGCTGACTTGTTTCATCATAATTTAAGGGCTTAGATGTGCTTCTGTTCAATGCATGTCAGTATTTCATTAATTAACATTACAGCCTCATATTTCATGAGATGGAAAATTACAGCTTTTGACTGTGAAACACCGGAGCACCACAGCTGTTTCCTAAGTGACGCATCTGCAGAAATGTGCCTACATGTTTCACTGAGGTATTTAAAAACAGTGTTCTCCACTGAACCAGCTGTATGACTAAAAATAACTTCCCTTAATATGGGGTACATGTGGTCTTTCCTAAAGATTATAGTAAATCTGAATATTCAACTTTACAGCTATCTGGAACCATTAGAAGTGTGCATGACTGAAAACCTTGTGTTGGTTTGGGTGCTGCAGTGGGTGTGTGGGGAAATAAATGACCTTAGCTGGAGCTACAAGGTTTTCATCAGCCCACAGGAAATGATGAAGTCCGCTCTGATGAGAGAATTCTGTTTGTGGAAGCTGAGGTTAGGCAAAGCTGTGCAGGTACTGCAGCTATCTGTGCAATTATGTTGCTGAACTCTATATTTAGAAAAAATGCAAGTAAATTAAGGCATGTCTTTTAGGGTAAGTATTTTGCAAACTTTGTATCGAGTGACTTGCCAGAGAACTCTCCTAGTTGCTTTTTTTTCCTACCAGAAATGTACTATACTATGTCATAGGTGATATGAAAGTATTTTTGGCCAGGTGAATATGGAATTTTGCAATGTTTGGATGTAAGAGAGTGTGTTTGATCATGTTTGAAATTATCGTTCTGGGCTCATACAGTCTGCTATTTAAGCACACATCTTTATAGAATGGTTATTGTGTTACTTTCATATGTGCTTCTGTGGGATATTCTGTTTTCAAGTACACCAGTGTTCATGTTGTATGGTACTTCTGTGGACAGATAAGTACCATGGCACTCTGTATCTTGAGAAAGTTTTGATGTCTGAAGCAGTGCTTCTGGTAATGATCTATTTTGCTGCTTAATTATATGCCATTTTAGAACAGTTGTATACATGTCAGTTTTCTGTGCAGCTGCTCTGTCAGTGCAGCTGTAAATGCTGTTTCATGTTTTCTCTGCTGGAAAATACATCAGTACTACTCCTCTGCACACCACTTGCTAACTATATACTTACTACCAAGTGTAATTTGCAATTTGAAGGCATGTGGTCTCATGTCCCCTTCCTGCCTATGAAACAAACCTAAAGACATATTTATCTCAATTTTATTTATTTGGGGAGGGTGCCAAAATGTTGTGGTTAAATTCCTTTTAGGAGACTTTGACTTGTGAATTAGTGGATGATGACATGAGCACTACGAAACTGAACATAAGTGTTAACACTTCTAGTTATATTGAAGCTTTTCCTGCACTTCAACATTTTAATCACTGAAATTGAAATAATGGAAACCTCTGATTTAAAAAAAAAAACAACAAACCTTTGATCTTTCAAGTTATTTTAATTGCTGTTTAATTTTTAGTTCCTCAGGTAGGTTTTCTTTGTTTGTTTTGGCAAAGTTTACTTAGCTCATTTTGATGTGCCCTTTTTTCTGCAGAAAAGAAAATGTTAATGTGGATTTTTCCTTGATTATGAAGACCTAAAGCTCTGAAAGAAACAAGTTTTAAAGATTCTTTTAAAGGACAACCACTTAATGTTATACTAGATAGCATAAGTGTAAACCTTTCAGCTCCAGGTACCTTACAGTCCTTTCCTGGATCTAAAATTCAAGCAGCATGTCTTCAGAATGGGAAACTTCTTTATAAAAAACAAAAAACCCCAACACAAACCAGTGTTGCAGGGTTTAAAATCTAAAACACAAGTGTTTTGTCCGTGAAATTGTTCTCTTCAGTCGCTGCTTTTCTGTGCATCTCAACAGAAACAGGAGAATTCTTATGGTTAGATTTGTACCTAATGTCAGTGAAGAATACTATGCAAGTGTACTTTGTCTTGTATTTTTCCTTATTACCTGAAGAATCTGCAGGTAGTACTCAGTACTCAACAGGACAGCACACCTCCAAAGGTTGTTTCAAAAATTAAATATTAATTGAAGCCAGAATCAGTCTGCGTGCAAAACAATGTAATACAGTCTTAATCTTTTTCATTATAACACAATCTTGTGTGACATGCTTTTTTAAAATGTTTGGGGTTTGGGTTTTTTGGTCTTTTTTAGCCTAATTACAGTACTTTAAAATACATAATTTTACAAAGTTTCCTGTATGTTTATAAGAACAATCAATATAGAAACCAGTCTGAAAATTTGGAGAGAGAATTTGGGGAACAGTTGTCTTCCTTCAGTGGCTACAGATTAATATACAAGAGTTTGTGGGAAGATACGTATTCTGCAACTTGCAGAAGCAAAGACATAAGGGTTATGGTTTGGAGCTTTTCATGTGACTTAGCAACTACTTTCTTTTCTTATATCAAGGTCACCTTGACTTTCAGATGTGTTGTTAATTTTGCCTTTTTCTTGTTCAGGAGAATACTGAAGGAAGTGTTGCTAATAACTATTTCAGTAGGGAGAATTAATTTGCCAAGAAGTGCTGCTGATCGGGAAACAAGATACAACTCTGTATAGTGTATCAAAACTACTCTAAATTGAAGACAGTAATTTTTTAGAGCATAGTATACAAACAGACGAGGTGTTTTTATCCTCCAGTTGGATGAAATGAAATAGCTGATGCTTTGGCTCCAGCTAATTTCTGTAGTGAGTTCAGATTTCTCCTAATTTTAAGATTAAAAAAAAAAAAGTAATGTTAACATCAGAGTTGAGAAGCCTACGTTGAATACTTTAGCCTGAAAACCAAGTGCTAAATAAGGGTTAAATCCAATTCTTTATGGAACAAATTATAATGTCTAATATGTAATAATTTCACAATTCCTTTTATGCTGTATATGCGTCACATACACTATTGAGGGAAATTATAGAAGAAAATCAAGCTTTTTGGCTGCTGCTGCTGTAGATAAATTTGCTCAGAACCCCTAATGGCTGTCTTGCGTGTTAATTTAAATGCATGTCATAGCTTGGCATTGGTGTTTGTTTCTTTAAGCACAAAATTAAAGCTGATCTCTACACTTTAAAATGGTATTGCTATCCTTTGAGAACTTAAGGTGTGTTTTTAAAAAGATATATTTCAGTTGCTTTTTAGCAGACATGTTTGAATTCTTAACCATGGTGGTCTTCTGTCTCTTTCTGATGTAAATACTGATACTATTGAGGTTTTTTTTTTTTTTTTAAATGGTTGAAACTGGAGTTGCTTTGTGTGAGAAGAATCACCTAAGCATTGTTCTTTCAGAATTCAAATATTAGGCAAGATCAGCAAAGTTTATCTTAAATGAATATCTGAAGCTTTTGGAAGTACTGGGAATATGATACATCTCATAGAAGCTTAATTTTGTATTACGTATTCTTCTCATACTTCTGACAGAATTTGTGGTGACTGTGTGCACACGCAATCATTTAACTTCTTGTTTACATTTTCTTTCTTAAAACAGGATGGTGTTCAAAAATATTACAGGCTCCATTTTTGAGAAGTAGAAAATGGATTAAACATACTTAACCTATCCATAATTTAAAACTTGTAATGAAATGCAAAAATGCTCCCATGTTAGAAAACAGCTCAGTACATCTCATTTCTGTCATCATCTTGAGTTGAAGGTCCTGTTTTGGCCTTTGGCATAGGCCTAACAGTGATTACAGAAGGAAGTACCTTGTAGCGTATTAAGTAATTTGAGATCGAATTCCCTACTTAAGAACACAGTAAGTATCCGTTTGTATTCAGACAGTATCTTGTATTTGAAATGAAGAGCTCTGTTTTCCAAAATGTGAAAGCAAGTGCACAGTTCTTAGTAAAGAATACATACAAAAGCATGTCTTTGTTAAAACACACAAAGTAGTAATGTGTTTTCCTTTTAATGACACTTAAATTCATGGAGCAATTCTTTAGCAACAAGCATGACTTCAGTACTAGGTTGGAAAGGCGAAAGATGACTCATGGTCTCTGTTTAGCACTCCATGTAATCTCTGCAGGCATTTTTCTGTCATTTGTATGATGCTTAGTGCTCCATAACCTAAAGTTCGTTGGTTGTTACAGACAAGAGGGGATGCAGGGAAAAAAAAACCTAAAGAGTACTTCAGAAATTCTGGCATGCTAAAATTTTGGCTTAGGAAAAAGTCTTTATTATTCTTAAATGCTTGTACTGTTGAGTCAGTAGTTTGAAATCTCTCCTGCAGTACCTAGCCACCTGTGGAACTAAATTTGCAAAGCTGAGGATTTGCTAAGTGGTAGGTGGCTGGAGTTGAAAATAGTGCACACTTCTGTCACTGAAATAATAATTTTAAGGGCTCTGAACTTAATCTTCAAAGTCTGCCTGAATAAAGCTGAAGAGCCATTTGCATTTTTGTTGATATGAATCATAGTTGCTCAAACTTCTTTGTAATTGATTTTACCTTTGACATTTAAGGCACAGAAAAAAACGTATCAGAACACGTTCACAGGAATCAGCTTCAAGTTTAACCACTTAACGTTGTGCAGTGGTGGTCATTAAAAAAAACCCAAACCCCACAAACTATTTATTTAATCAAGAAAGCTTGATTTTACCAGAAGCATGCTGTCCTCTGGCCAGGTTGAAGCCAGGTAACTTCCCTCCCCACCCCGCTCCCATCATTGTCCCTGTTGCCCTGGTGGCTCATGCACTCCCCCTCCCTCCCAGGTCCTATCAGCTTCTGGCTGCTGTTTGTTCCTTTTCCTGCTGCCTCCGGGTCACAGAATCTCTTGTTATCTTACAGTTATGAATGACTTGTATGACCTAGTAGCTTATTACTATTTAATGTCATTTTGTATTATTTGCTAACTGAAAAATGCCCAGGTGGCAAAATACTTGAGTATTCAAACTAGCAAATATAAGAATAAATATTGCTGAAATTCTCAGAGGAGCGTGCATAATAGGAAATAGGCTTAGACAGTTTGTAACAGCGTGTATTTCCTAGATTCCTTCCTTTTAGTGCTCAGGATATAGGGTTCACCAAATGGGTTGCTGTCAACTTCTTTCAAAAAGTCCTTTGGCATATGTTAACTTTAACATACAGGCTGAATGCCCCAGAAAGTAGTGATTCAATTTCCTTTTATGGACTTTTCTCTGGTACTTGTTGCTGTAATTGTTTTCTTGGTGGTGACTAAGGGATTTTCTTAAATCTCTGAAAAAGGGTGCTATTCTCCCTGTTTTATAGATTGAAGAATAAGAATTAGGCCAAAGTAATTAATTTGAGACTCTACCTTTGAAAGTCTAAGGTCTGACTTCTATTAATAACATGCGCTAATGTCTACTGATTGCAATTAGAAGAGTTCACAGCACTGAGTAGTGGTGAATAATCATGGTTTGATGCATTTATTCCCTGCACGTAAGGGCTTAGAATTCCTTGGTGGCATGTGAATATGTAAACCTAAGTGACCTTTTTTCCCTATAGTTATTTGCTCTATTAATTTGTGGACTTTTCAGTGTCAATAGCTGTGATTCTTAACAGGTTTTGGTACATGATTTCACAATATTGCTAAAGAATTTGTGTCACTTAATTCACTCGATGTAAAGGGTAAACAAATTGCAACTGTGAAGAAACTGGGAACTCTTATAGAGCAAGTTCTTTGGATAGAATAGAAAAGGAAGCAGTGTCTAAATTGCTTTATATAACCAGGGAATACAAGATACAGCATATTCATAGTAGCTACACTTTGTAACAAACCACAATAGTTTGCACTTAAAGCATAGGATATGTTTGTTTCCGTACAATGAAGTCTTGTTTCCTTCCTATTCTGTGTGGAACAAAACCTGAGACCTCATTGAGTAATAAGGAAAAATAGCGTAGCTGAAAGTTTTTTATGAGCAGCTAATCCAAGTTGAGTGGTGTCTTTATACATAAGTATTTCACTCCCTAGTTGTGAAACTTTGAATCCTGCTGAGTCAGATCCATGGTGACAAGTCCTGGTGTTACAAAAGTAAGTTTAAAAGGTAATGTGACCAGGTGCTTTTCTCTGCTAGCAGCTGGTAGACTGACTGGGCTTGCTTCTGTAGAGTCCTTAGAGACAAAACAAGGATAATATTAATAGCGGAGACATCATTTGTTTTTTGAAGTGTGGATTAATTTATTTTGTTCTGTCTCTCATCTTGAGGACAGTTCAAGATGGAAATAGGTTGTACAGAGAGATTGTGCAGCCTCCATCCCTGGAGGTTTTCAAGGCCTAACTGGATAAAGCCCTGAGCAACCTGGGCTGACCCTGCATAGTACTAATGATTGCCTTGCTTTGAAGAAGCCTATTGTACAGGAGAGAACCTTAATTAGATGTGTATTTTTTAAATTTTAATACTATCTTTTTGAATTATAGTGAAGTATCTAACCAAAATAAACATCGTCCAAGGGAGGGTTCAGAATCTTAAAATCTGTCTTTCAACAAACAAGCCTACCTGTTTCACAGAAAGAGTTCATCAAACAAGTTAATCTGTTACTGGGGGGTGTGGAGAATAAATGGTTTTCTTTAAGCTTCCCCCCCCCCTCCTGTTGGAAAATACTTTAAGAGAAGCTTTGGGATTCATTCAATTATTTTAGCATCTTAAAAGTCTGCATTTGTTGCACATATTTTTGCAAGTTGTGTGTTGTGCTAATCTCTACCACCTGATGCATGAAGAAAAAGGGAGTGAAAACAAAATCAAGTATTTCAACATGAATGAAATAAGGATTTTTGTTCATTGCTTTCAAGGTAACGGCAGCAAAACCAACTTATTGAGAGCAGAGGCAGCATATTCTATTCAGATGCATTTGTGTTGATATCTGAAGGGCTGCTTGCTCATTATTAGTTAATATTTTCTAAAATCCTTGTGTGTTAAGCTGTCAGAATATTTATAGCAATTCTTTTCACACTGTAGGGCACCTAGCTGTAGAGAAGAAATTCAAGGTCTCTAGCATGCTAGTATGTTCCTTAAGAGGAAACTTTTAAGAAAAGCCCTCTCATTTATTTATTGATCAATTTTCTTGTGTCTAAGATCAATGTATCCTAATTTACAAAAACTGCTTAAAAATCACTAAATCGAGAAACTTGAGCCTTGCTTGTTTGCACTGTTTTTGTAGCTATTACTGTATGTTCCACTTAGTATACACTTTTTTCAGTTGGACTTCGTGGTTAGTTTTAGCCTATATAAGTTCTTTTAGCTAATGTGTGCTGGGACTTTCTATGACAATAGGCAACAAGGGCTCTGAACTGGTAAAGCTTTCTCTGCTGCTTCACATACGGTGGCCTATATGCCTGTGGTGCCACAGGTAAAAACTTGTTAACACGTTTGGACTTGCTGATTAATAAAATGTTGAGATTTTGGGTTTTAGTGGAAATTCCAAAGTTCTTTGACACAGGGGAAGAAAAAACCATGAGAAGTATGACAGTTATGAGATTTCATTTGTATTGGCCAAGCGCATGCTGAGGAAAAGGCACAGAGCATGATCCAGAGGTGGCTTCTACTTAGTGAAGATCTTTAATCTTCCTTCTGAGGAAAACAAGGCTTACACCTTTGCCTTCCCTAACTTCCTGCTTCCATAATTTTTGAATCAATTGGTCAGTATCAGACACATGTTAAAGAGGAGCAGAAATAAAGATACACATTTCTTATCAGTTTTGTGAAAATTGGCAGCTGTGTGGAAGAAACCTAAACTGATGCACCTGCTCAAGAAAATCTTAATGCAAGCTTGGTAATAATCTGCTAGATGAGCTGGTTTACCAGTCACTGTGAATGTGGATGGAAACTGCTAGGGCACTGTGCTCCTGCTTTTGCTCAGCAGGTGGTTGAGGGGGAAGAAAAAAGGCAGTGTAGGTACTCTTGAAGAATTGGGCCTGGAGTTGTGGAATGAGATGATAAAGGCCAGAGTGGATGAAGCTAAACTGCTCTTGGAACTACAGGAACTAGCTGTTGGCAGTGTGCTTTCCCATGGAGTTCCCATTCTGCTGAAAGTTAGTTGACCAAAGAGCCCCTAACTTGGTGAGATGCTGGTGATCATTTGCAGAGAGAATCTGTGCAGAACTCTTTTGTAATCTTGGTCTGAATTTCCCAGATTTTATACTGACAGCCTAGTTGTTCGTAGGTTTACTTTTCATAGTGGAATGGAAGACTGTGCAAATCAAAGTGCAGTGAACTTTCATTGTGAAACCTCTGCAAATTCACTTGAAGGATGGAGAACCAAACCCTAACAAAAAATGTGCTAAAGGACTGGCTGCTGTAATATTTCTATTTCATGAGGGTAGCATGACTCACACTGCTTAATGTTCCTATCTCAATATTCAGTTTATTTTTAAGTAGTGCTGTACAAATAGTGTTTTTTTTGTGCCAGTTGTTGCTATGACTTCATAATATTTCTCTAAATACGCTTGCTCATACTTTCTCACAGCATAGTATTTGGCATTTAAAAACCTTAAACCCATCAGAATTTCCGGAGTGCTGATCATTTTCATGCTTTTATGGAAAAAAAGGATAGCTCTCTATGTTGTTTTAGTTGAGGAGGAATAAAGTTTAAAGAAAAATAAAAGTCCCCACAACCTGTACCCTCACTTAAGCGAATGTCCTCTTCAGCTTTTCCGTTTTTTTCCATGTAGCTTTTCAGATTAAATTTCCAGCAGTGGTGTAATATGTGGACACTGTATTATGACTTCAGTTTGTTTTTGTAATTGGAGGGGAAAAAACACTAAGTGTGTGGTTTGGGGGGGTAGGATGGGTGACTTGTTGAAACTTACCTTTAGGTTTATGCTTTTGCATAAGGGTTTCTTTTTCCAAGGTGCTGAACTCTGCAGTTGTCTGCCTGATCTCTTTCAAATGGTAGTAAACACTTTGGTGTGCTAAAGAAAAGCAGCTATAATGGTTCCTGAGAACCTTTGCCATCTTGTTCCTCCCCTTGTTCTGCACAGCATGCCTTGGTCAAACACTTGCTTCCACAGCTTGCTCGGCTTGAGAGTAATGTGAGCATTAGTGCTGCCTTAATGGGAAAAAGGCAAGAAGACAGAAACAGTTTACAGAATCTAGCAAGAACTGTTTATTGATCTAACAAGTAGTCTTTAAACTTGAGGTCTTCCTTTGATCAGATAAAACACCAGAAATTATGGTTAAAGATACCACTTCATAACCTTACATTTTTGTGAAAACTTCAAAATAAACAAACTCTTAGAAAAACTTACTTAGTGTCAAACTATTCTTTTGAGTTAGTCTAACTAGTTGGAAGTTTATTGCACGTTTGTTTCCTCCTTGTGCTGCTTAGGGCTGTCTAAGAAAGGCTATTGGAAAACATAAATGCTTACAAATGTGATCTTTGCTTACCTTGGTGTGGTGGTAGAATGCAAGGGCCAACACTGATCTGGAAAACACATTCCATGTCAAGGTGTAATGCCGAGAAACTGGCATTTGAGTAGTGTTTTAGCATGCTCTTGGTTCAATAAAAGCGCATGTGGAAAAGGGGTTGGTTTTGGCAATTACTAACAACCTAACAAGCAGAAGAATGTTACACTAACATTTTAAAATACTTTATCTCAATAGATCATCTTCTTTTCTAGCTGTTTCCATTTTGCAGAACCATTCCTGTATTTTTGACTATCGTTTTAAAATAAAAATGTAACAGTTGATACTCCTGTTGTAGCTTTCAATTCTGTATTCAGTGTACAGGCTATTTAAGCTTTCTGTGAATTGCATTATGGAAATGAATTGGATGAAAAACTGTTCAGGAGAAACAGCTTGTATTCTCAGCCTGAGCAGTTTTGTTCTGTTTGTGCTGTAACTGTCCAAACAACTATTTTGTTTCAGTAGCTAGTTTTTGTTACAAACAAGTGGTGTATGCCTGCACTTATGGCACAGTTATTTTCATAGTATCCAAGAAATGAGAATTTAGTGTTGAATTCTCTTTGGCTGTGGAGGCTTTCACTGCTGTTTCTCTTGGCATTGTGTCATAACCACTAGGTTGGAAGGTAGGCGAGGTTTGTAGATGTCTTCTGCTCTTCCTTTTGCACTAAGGGAAGCCACATAGGGTATTAAGGAAATTCATAAGGCAAAAAAGAGAGGGAGCTTCACCTTATACCCTACTGATAAAGGTATTCATCCTAGAAGGGGTGGTAAGATCTATTTAGCCCTGACAGTAGTTGTAGGCAACATTGATAGTAGAAATCTAAACGGGAGAACTCTATCGATGAAGTATCTGTAGAGATCAGGCAGAGATTTGCATGTATGTGTTGTGGGAGGGAGCTGTTTCCTTCCTCTCCTACCTTTTTGTCTCCACCCCACAAACCACACTTGTGAATGTAAGTGCCTGAATTTTTACCTTGGTACTGGTTTTGATACTTATCTTAAATGTTAATTTAGAGTAACCCTAAATTTATTTATTTTAAATAAGCAGTGTTTTACAAACAGTCATCTCTTTCGATGAGGATAGATCATGTTTTTCTTCCATGCAGCTGTGTCTAAGTGAGAATGCATGAATTGTCAATGACTTCTAATAAAGATCAGAATTTGGAGTTGATATTTTTCCCATTTGTTATACTAAAAGATATATAGTAAAATATTAAATACTTGGTAACATGTCACATAATGCAGTAAAACTGCATGTGTAAGTTTGAACTTCTAGTGAAAACAATTGTCAGCTTCAAGGAGACCTTCTGTCATATAGCCTGTAACCTTTCACTTGATACATGTGGAACAGTGTCATGGTTCAAACCCAGCCGGCAACTTGGAACCACGCAGCCGCTCGCTCACTCCCCCCTACTATATAAGTGTATCATACCATCATTTACAAGCCATTATCTGCTTTAAAATGCACAAGAGTCATGGCAAGAAAATAACAAGTAATTCAGTTACTAGCGCACTAAGAGTTCTAGTCACAGCTGGCTGGATGAGATAACAGGCTGTCTGAATATCATAAACTATACTAAGACTTTGGGAAAGGAGGCTGGTCTTGTCTCTTGCTACTTACATAGCTGCAGTGCTCTTCATGTTGGTTTTGGTTAACAGTGTGGAGGAAGCTCTGTTTTGTAGATGCCCTTGGCTTTCAAGTAGATGATTTGAATCAAAAATTCTTACAGAAATAAAACTTTTTGCTTCTGAAAAAGGACTTATTTAAAAAATAAAAGATTTTGAATCAGCAAGTGGTTTTGGCCTTAAATATTTCTGTTGGGTTTAATGATAGAACGTATTTCCATTGAAAAAGGAATAGGAAACAGCGCAGGTTATGGTATCGGTAGTGAAGGTCAGCTGATTACCTCTTCTGGAGTCCTTTGAAGTAGAATACTTACTGAGAAAGCATCATGCTGCACAATCTTTTTTTTTTTTTTCTTTTCTTTATTCTAATAAGAAATTTGATGATAAAATCAGCAGTTTGAAATTTGGTATAGGCAGATGGACTGGACACGTTCTGGACAACAAATGCAACAGTAAGAGCCAAGAACTTGTGCGGTAGAGCGGTGTTCTGTTGCGAAATGCACTTATCTACATGCTCTGTGTGGTTACCTGTTGTTTTTATTTGGCATACCTAGATATAAAGAAATTGAAGGATGTTGCCTAACTTAATTTCTCTTTTGATAACTGGTTTTTTCATTAATAATGCTCATAAATTTTTTTTTTATATCTTTTCACAGATTCTGAAAGTGTTTAAGATCTGAATATTTACAAGGTCTCCATACACAGAAATGTCTGGCTCATATGATGATTCCGTTGGAGTAGAAGTTTCTAGTGATAGCTTCTGGGAGGTAACCCAAATATTTTATCACAATATTTTTATTTTACTTCTTACTATTATTATAGAAAATATGATTTTTGTACATTGTAAACTATGGAGAGAGCTGCAATAGAAGACTCTTTTGGTTATTGTGATCTGCAGTAATAGCCTTCAGGGTAGAAACGACCTTTTAGATTTTGGCCTGGTTCTGTCAAGGGTTTTTAACTGGCCCAAACTTGAGAATCATCCATTTGGGTAGGGTATGCAATTCAGAATTGAACCTTTGTCAATTTTTATTGCTGAAGAGAGGAGTGGGTGGGTAGTTTTTAAAATGACCCAGGGGGTTGAATAATCAATGTTAAATCTAAAGTAACTGTTAAAGGCTACTGTAAGCATACATAAATTACAAATGTAAGATAGTGTGTGACTGTTCTGCATGTCTCCTGTTTATGTCTAGATGTAAGTATAAACTTTGAGAGAAGTTACCTTATGCTTATCCCAAAGAGCATGCATGCAGTATGATAATGTAAAGCATATCATAATATCTGTAATTTGTGCTGCCCTGATTGAAAGAAGGCTTTCAGATGTTTTGATAATTTAATTAAGCTTTAAAGAGAGCAAACTTCATAATGTAGGAAACATTTTACAAAAAAAGAAGCTTGTTGGAAGAAAAAGAAAGGTTTGACAGTGTCAGTGCTGTCATAATTGGAGGTAAGTATGCTGTCCAGGTGAACTGTATTCAATAGGGTGAACTTCTGCCATGTGACTGGGAGCTCTTTTGAGCTCTTATAGCAAACATGAAAATGGCTAGGAGGAAAATGTCTGAATGTTTCTGTTACCAGAGACAGCTTGGTTTTGGTGACCTAACATTGTGCTTTCTTTTAAATGAAAGCTTTCCCAGATCACTAACCTGCGTTGGTGGCATTGAGGGCGTATTGCATTGTGATGAAGATCTACCATTATTTTTCGATACATTATCTAAAAGGTCTAATACCAGTGAGGTTTTTGTTTAGTAGACAGCTAACGTTTTTTGAGGAGACATATTTACTAATGTGTTAAATACGTCTATCCTATTTATAAAGAGATGGTTTTGAAAATGGCTGAATTCTAAGTCATAACCCATTTTGTTGTAGGGGAACTCTGTAGTGTGCCTGCAGAGAGGATGTGGGACCTCTGCACTCAGAGGTGTCTAAGACTCATCTGGATATGGTCCTGAGCAATCTGATCTATCAGACCTGCTTTGAGCAGGGGATTGGACTAGATGATATTCAGAAGTTCTTTCTAACCTCAACTATTCTGTGTGTTTTGTTTTATGCTGAGGCAGCTTTCTGGGCAGGCTGAATTTTAGCCTAAGACTTGTCCTTTTTCCATATGTTCTGAGTAAGTTATTTTGTTTCTGAAGACTGCAACTTCAAATTCTAGTCTTAATCTTTCATAATGGATAACTAAACTGCTTTGAATGTGTTTTGTCTGACTTGATTAGAAAAGATTCAGCATCTCTGGAATACTACCCTCAGTACTTCATGCCTCAGTAACAGCAAGTGAAGAACTCTTAATTGATTTGGAAGTCGTATTATTACCAGAGATTTTGTCATTTGCATTATTTCACCAGAGGCTTTTTAAGATATTTGATGCAATAGGTTTTTCCTTTGTTTTTAAAGACAGCCTGCAGTTTTTTTTGAAAGCCACCTTGCTATGTTTTACTGCCACAGCTGAAAGCAGTGAATGTATTTAAACTTGACCATGGCACGAAAGAGACAGTCTGGCAGGGTGAGCTTTTGAGTTTGTTTCCTCACACTCCAAAATAACTCAAATTTATTTACCTTTGGAGTGTGCTGCAAAACCCATCTTTTTC
>NW_009942892.1:0-6680 GCF_000696875.1 Nestor notabilis | reverse complement strand
AGAGTGAGGTGGCTGGATGTGGAACCATCTGAAGAACTTACTGTGGAAACTGTTTTTTGCTCACTGCATATCTTTGAAACTAAACTGCTTTTATTTCTTGAATGTTGATATTCTGTTGAGCTGATTAGAACTGTTCTTAATAAAATGTTGAGAAACCAACTTCAAATTTTTTGTCATTGACGTTGACAGAAATTTCATACAATGTTGTCTTTAGGAAATAAAACACTTGGTTTTTAGTCAGGTTTCCAGTTCTAGAAGAATTTGTTTTCTTTTGGAGTTGTCACTGCCTTTGCTAGGGTTTCTTTTAAGACAATTACTAGCAGTTTGCTCACACTTAAAAATGTGAATCTATAGTATATGGTTGCATAGTACTAAACTTACTGCTCTAACCTTGTCTGGTTGCATACGTTCACACTGTTAATGGAGTACTTCAACACAGGTTACTTCATAGATGAAGCTTTTTATTTTTAAATGAGGTTACTATTTCGGTACTGTTCATGGAAACTTCCAGTTCTGGCATTGAATGGATTTCAATGCTTGAAATCCAATGTGAATAGTAATTTGTTTCCTTTAAATCCTATTATTTTTTATTACTACTCAGATACTGTTATTGGGTTCAGATCTGTGGTTGGGGAATAGTTGTCTTACTAAAAGGGAACTGGAGAAGTTGCTGTTTGGACTTTCATTCTTGGTGTTGGCTTACTGTAGATCTGTCAGTCAAAAATGTGGGTAGGACAAGGCGTATGGATAGTATCTTGACCAGAACAGCTGATATAACTGAAAAAAACCAGGCTTTCAGAATTCTATGTAATCCTTTAGCATGAAATAAAAATAGCAGCAGCTTTCACAATTAAATTGAGGATTTCTTCTGTTCTTAGTTAACCCAAGCTACTACTAAAAGCTTTTTGTCTTCTAGCAGGATGATAAATCCTTTTCAGGAGGACACATATTTTATTTTCCTTTAATTTGTCCAGGTGTTTACCAAATAAAAGTACTTTAGCAGACAGAGAACGGGTTTTCATGTAGGATTGCTTAGAGAGCAAGGAATTACAAAATAAGAAGGAAAGACATTTTGAAAGATAATTGCCACCATAACAGTAGAGGAGTTGTTTCAGTTGTAGTAATGCCTTAACTTTAAAAATGGAAGCTGCTTTTTCTTTGTTCGTTTTCCTAACAAGCCTTGAAGTACCTTGATGTATCTGATTAAGCTCAAGGCTCTCTCTTGGTGTAGAAATTGAAGACCAAGTAATCTTGCTGATAAGCTCAAGAAATAATTCCTTCATCTGTGTTGCTTAGCTGACACGGATGGCATGCTTTGGGTAGTCAAAAGTTATTGCTGATAGCCTGGAGCAGGATGGAAACAACTTTTCCAAGGGCAAGTGGAAAGTTTGGATCTTGACTTGCAATTTGCAACCCTCTGTATTTCTTTTTTATGTGTCATATGGACACTTTAACTTTTGCATGACTGCTGTAAATAAATCTCAGTTTATCATAATCATTTGTGCCTCTAGCATCCAAAACCAGACTGTGGCAGAACTGTTGGTTCCAGCATTGGACTGCTTTGGTAAAACACAAGAAATGAATTGACTTTGTTCAACTGAAGTAGTTTTGGAATGCTCATGGAAGAATTTGGTATATTAATAAATGGAAGGCCAATTTTCTGATGTGTTTTGTTAATTAAGCTCTGCCCCTACAATTGCTGATCACTATTATGGTCATATTAAAAGAAAAATGCCTTGAACAAACAGACCAATGCTATTATTCACTCGAATACCAGTGAAGGTAAGAGTGACGATGAGTAAGTGTTCCTAGAGATCAAAGTAGAAGTGTATGCATATCTTGCAAAGTAAGACATCAAAAGGAGCAGCTACCCTGCCTGTGGAAGCACTTCTAATGAGCTATAGGTCCCTTACAGGCTGTGTGCCACTCATACCCTAGATGTGCGTCCTTACTCTCCCTGATTTTCTGCTAGCATCAGCAATATGAGCCCTCTCCATTCATTGCAGGGGTGTTTAACTGCCCTGTGAAAACACCTACTTACTGAAATGAAAATAGTCAGTCTGAACAGCTGCTAAATTGGCAGCTGGCATTAGCTCTATGAACTTAAGTCTGTGACTTGTCCCTTGGAGGACAGAACCTGGTGTGCATTTTTAGGTGCTGAGCACATGGCTTTCATTGCATTCTGGAGTGTTTGCTGAGATACCCACAAGCGAGGTATGATTTTCGTTTTATTCAGAAAGGGAAAATTGGTCCCTTATGTAGTATGCGTATGGATGCCATCATATGCATTCCCATTCTTCCTGCTTCCCACCCCGCCATCCTCCTTGCCCCCTCTGTGAACCCCAAAGCAAGGCCCAAGCCCAAAACTTAGGATAGCAGATGCAGCTGATCTGGGACATGTCTTACAAGCTGTCTGCTCAGATGGTCTTGGTCCTGCCCATTTGGTACTCCCAGTCAATACCAGTGCTTCATGCCTTCTGCTGTCAGCCAATATCTACATGAGGTATCTATTGACAGGGGGGAGAGGGGTTGGATGCAGGGAATTTGAGGGAGAAGCTCACAAAACTCACTCTTGAATATTGGAAAGGTATTCCTGTGCTGGGGGATTTCAGTTACTTTTCAATGAATGCTTTTTGGTAATGAAAAACTGTTCTGTTTTGCTTTTTCATTTTATAAATATTTGGACTCTGCAGTAGTAGATTTCTGTCATCTACTATATGCTTTTTTTCCTCCTAATATTGAGCAACAATATTCTCCATTTACATTGCCAGGTGTTTTCTTACTAGTATGGTTTGGCTTTAGATTTTGTGAATTTAAGAGCTTCTTCAGGACTTTCCTTTTGACCAGTGGTGGATGTATACAGGAAAACATACATAGAGATAGTGCTTATAGGTACTTGGACTGTGTATGTGCTAATTATGCACCAAGATAATTCTATTTATTTACAAAACCCCCACAGCATTACCAATGTTAATGCTGGTTTATGTGTTTGGAAACTTTGTTTGAGGTAGCTGAAAAGAAATTGTGCTTGTGGTTAAATGGAATGTTGGAAGTAGTGTGTCTCCATATTGGTCATCAGTATTCATGGGTTTGTCTACGAGCCTTCAAAGCTCATTATTGTGCTTCCTGCCTATGAATATTTGCCCCCTCAAAAAAACCCCAACCCTGTTGTATGCTGTGGTGACTTTCTTCCACATGGTTCTAGTTCATAAAGGCTGAGTAGTTATGAATAAGCTAGGCAAACTTGGAAAAAGAGTTGCCATCAGATATTTCTTCAGGCATTTGAAACTCCTGAAATATTTGTGGTTATAAGAATTATCATGCTGTGTTAGAATTAACGGAATGAAGCTTAGCAATAGCTGAATGTTTGCCACCTTCTAGGCTGCTAATAAATTAAAAGTATTCTAATTTTTCATTGTGCACCAGAAAACCAGGTGTGTTTAACTCTTTATAGGCTTTTATCTGCTCTATGAATATGCTAAAAAAAGTCTATTAGTTGAGGTAAAGGAGCCTATATAATTTAAGACTACCCTTCCTTTATGTTTAGTGCTGTGAAATCGTAAAATAACCAGATTGTAAGCTCGTAAATATTCCCACTAAAGATCATATCAGCAACAGTGCTTGGTTATGTTATTGCACCGCTAGTCACAGAGGATGCTAAATGCCTCATCACGGTGTGCTTGTGTGTTTTTATTCTGGTTATTAGATTCTCTAAATCTGAGATTTGACAAAGGATTTGAGGTGACATCACTGTCTTTGTTCATGAGAGGAAACATCAAAGCGAGAAGGAATGTTTTCTTAACTAAGCAAAATGGAGATCTGAAGGCATCTGTAATGTCTGTAAGAGATAAATGGGGCAAAATAGGATCAACTATTTTGAGTCTTATTAAGAGCAAAGCTCAGATGTTGGGTTTTTTTTCCCCAATGGAAAAGGGGAAGCTGGTGATTAACTCAAACTGGGGGGGGGGGAGGTGACACAAAACTGAATCACAATTTTCGCAGAATTCCCGGATTGCATCAAGAAAGTGACCATTAGCGTGGAATTTTGAAGAACTGAACCCTTGTGGTTATTTCGTTTTCACATGTTTCTGTCAACTAAGGATAAACAGCAACTGAATGTGGTACTGTGTAATAAAATGTCTTTCAGATGTTGATGCTAAATGAAAGCAGGATATAGGTTTTAAGTCTCTCATTCTTGCAACTGTAGGAAAGTTTATAATCTTAGAATTTACCTTCCTGAAACAAACGTTTTGCTTGTAGAACAGGCAAACTAGTAGCTTCATGTCTTAATTGTCTGCTCTCTGTTTAACAGGAAATAGCCCAGTGCTCAGAACGATGAGAAAGTTATGCTAACTAGCAAATTATCTGTTCATGTACTGAACAGTGCTAGTTGAGAAATGTGGAAATTGCAAGGCATTATGTGAATGTGGCTCTGACTGAAAAAGGGTATTTTTATTTTTCCTGGTCAGTTGCTACAAATAAATGACGGTCATTTTTGCTTCAGCTCAGATACTTCTTGTGAAGGGGGAGGTCTTGCAGAATGTTTGCAGTCTACCTCAAGAATTGGAGCAAATAGTCTTGAATAAAACAATGTATTAAGTCATGTTCTTCTTCTCCAGAATCCAGGGTGTCTTTAATGTGTTTATAGGTTTTTTGTTTAATTCTTTTAATTTATCTATAATTAACCTAGTAGTTCCTTGGCTGCATAAAGACTAGAGTTCTCTTCCTTTGGCCCCGAGGTCTAAATACCTTCTGTACTTGTGCCTCCAAGTCTGCCTCCTGCAGTGGCAGGCTGCACATTCCACTGTCACTGCAGCATCCATAACTTTTAACATGTATTTTTTAAATAAACCACTAAGTTTATTTAACATTTTAATATTTTAAAATATTAAATGCAAAGTATATAACCTATGTTCTATGTCATGAAACACAGAAAAATGCTGCATTTCCAAAGTTCTAGCCTTCCTCCTAGGGCATGGAATTTGAATGTGATGCCTAACATGCTTTAAACTACTGTTTCATAAAGCAAGTGAACATTGTTGTTTGCTTGAAAGTATTAGTATAAAAGGCTTTGTCTGGAATACAGTTTTGTCATTTTGTAGTATTGTAGGCCTCGTTCTTCTCTGTATTGGTTCTGTGATGCCAATTCTTTCAGTCCTCCTGAGGAGAAGGAGGTAGCATGGGTGCATTATCTGTGGTCTGCATGCAGCTGTTTTTGACCTGGCCTTATGCATGGCCTTATGTGACAATAGTGAGTGGACCATGATAGGTAGGCTAAGTTCGGTTCTCAAAATACCTATCTGAGATTTGGCAACTGCTAGATATTACCATGAGGTTACAATTTGCTCAGACATCACAACATGAAAGCATTAAAGATACCATGAAGTAGCCAGCTCCCATTCAATATTAGCATTTAGAATGCTCATTTAATAGTGAAAATTTATGAAAGGAAATGTTCGTGCTACAGACATAAATCCCTGGGCACATAACTGGAGACACAAATTGATGCTAATATAAGGCTTCAGTAGTTGTGCCAAGCTAGCATAACCTGTTTTAACAGTCTGCTTGGCTGTGAACCTACAGCTGGAGTGATTTTGAGCAGATGAATGATGGGGTTTAGAAAGTATTCTTTGAGGTACGTATGTTTCTTAGCATATGGTGCTAGTTTAAAACTGCCTAATTCTCAATTTCTATTTCCCCTCAAAATCTGAGATTATTTTTCATACTTTCATGTTAATAGATGAAATCTGTTTTGACGTGGATGCGTTGACTATCTTGATTTTTGGTGTCAGCTCCTTGTGATGCTGGTAGCTTCCTATCTTCAATTATACTGTGATTTATGTTTAAAAGCAGGGGCTGTGCGTGTATTTTTATTTTTTTTTTTTTAACATGATTTAGACACATCAGTGACTGTTAACTAATGTTTTTCTCAGATGCTACCTAAATTTCTTTGATTTGTTGAAATGGACCTAGTCCAAAACCAAAACCTTGCCCTTGAAGGCCAGTCTCAAAACCCAAGGAACTGGTTTTGTCCTGTTATTACAGGCTTCAATTTCTTTTCTTCCCACAGCTTTGATGAGGAGTCCCAACATAGGCCTGTATTTATCAGCAGTCACTTATTTTTCCAGCACTTAATACACGCTATTTCCCTACATAGTTTGAGGAGTTTTTCCTCAAGCAGATGGCCTGCCTGTACATCTGCTGGCAAAATTCTGAATAAATGAAACCTGAAGTTGGATGTTTTCCTGTGTTTAAGATGTGAATCGGATATGATTCAAATGTAAAAATTACAAACATGCTTCAAGTATTTGAATGTTTAATCTACTGCCTTATTGCTAACCTTTATTTTTCAGTCAGGTGGTTAGGGCAGATAAGAAATGTGATATTTAATAGGCAGTGCAACTTCTGTTAACTGAATTCTTATGTCTTGTTTAATGTTTACAAAGTCAACCTGAGTGACCTTGAAATCAGCAGAAGTATTCCGGGAGCAATATCAGGTTTTTGTCCCTTCAGTTGTCTAGATTGGTGATTCCATGTTGGTGTATATGTGCAAATGAAAGGGAGGTGTTAATTAAATAATGAACTTTTATTATGTAGTGTGCATTTTTTCTCCATTTCCTTATGCTTTGTAGCTTGTACTTTGAGCAACTTTCTCTCTCTTTCTGTTTCTCTCTCTTTCT
>NW_009942891.1:0-4894 GCF_000696875.1 Nestor notabilis | reverse complement strand
AGTGCCTCAGCACCCTCACACTAAAGAATTTATTCCTGCTATCTAATCTGTATCTACCCTCTTCTAGTTTAAAGCCATTATACTCTGAAGTACTTCATCACATGAGAAGCCTTTTTAACATTCACAGTGAAAGATGCTCCCTTGAAATCCTTTCATAGTAGACGCTTTAAAAATGCAAATTTACACGTTCATGCTACTGAGGTGGCCACTTCTTTCCTAAAACTCTTCAGAATGCCCCTGTTCATTCCAGTCAGGGTGGGTGACTCATGTCAGTTGGCTCCAGCAACTCTTTTGACATGCCAAAAATCCCTTAGCTTCAGCAGCAGAAGACAGCTGACTGGTTACCTTCCCATTATTCCTTGGACTGAACACTAAGGAAAAGAAGCTTTCATGTTTTAACACTTTCATCTTAATTTTTCTTTAAATCCCAAATGACATAGCAGGCACATTCCTTCTTGGGCTTACCGCTTCCAATAAACTGCAACAATTGGGTTTACATAGCTTTAGATATTCACCTGAAACCACAATATTTAAGGATGCTAGCATGTTATTTGTGGCCATTAATGTTCCTTGCGTTTGGAGGTTTGGTTGGTAGCAGGAATTTTATTTTCAGAAATCTTACAACAGTCTTTAGCTTAACTAAACCCTTCAACACCACAGATACATGACATGCTTCATAACTTACCTTGGCCACAAACATGCATATATGAACTCAACATATAATACAGACCTCTGAAGTCCACAGACATACAAATCTAAGTATATACTGGGTTACTATGTCAAATGCCCAGATGATGGATGTTTGTCTCATGTCCTGCACATCTGAAGCTCACATCCACCCATCCATCCACTTGATGCTAATGAATCACTATTGCTGTTCAGATACGTGAACATGAACCCACATGGCCTGTGTGAGAGATTCCATTTCACATTAATGTACTGGTTAATGGATAAAATTGGAGAAAGTGGGGCAGAGCAAACAGTCCTTCTTGAGTAGAGACTAAATGACTAAAAGGTTCACAAGTTTGAAATGCAGAAAAAGATATTAAGCATTTGTTTGGAATCTCAAATTCTTCAGAGTAACCTAGTAACAAATTACTAAACCACCCTGAAAAACTACTTGAGAATAAATTTTCCAGCCCACCCAGTTATGCTTCCCATCTCCTTCAGAATCCGCTTCCTGCTTTGATCCATCAAAGGTGGAGGCAGCAAACACATTGAGCAGATTTAGCCCCATTTTCTTTCCCATACTTCTGAACAGTCACTCTTCCAATAAGCTAACTGAAGCCAGCCTGTACCCTCGTTTTAACACAGCTTATACCCTAGACAGTGAAAGTCAAGGACACAAATATCAGTTATATTTGCAAACATGCCCACTAGATGCCTTCAGGCTATAAACATGAGACCTTATTTTCTACATACACAAAGGCCAGAGTCAAAGTTAATTTTCACCTTTAATAAGCTCATGATCCTCTGTTATTTAATATTCTGTAAAAAGGTATTACAGATTGATAGATTATTGCAGTGACTTCTAAAGAACATGGACAGCCATGAGGCTGAAACTACAATATCATATATATATTATGTAGTCATTGATATTATCTACTACAGCATGAAGAAAAATACTTAAAAAATAAACAGTTATTAACCAAAACCATAGAAATGGAGCTTGCTTTCTTACAGTATGGCTACATATCTACATTCCAAGAATAACATTTTAAAAAATGCTAGATCTTGAAAGGTCATAGATAAAAAGAGTCATGATGAAGATGAACCAGTTTTGCCCAGAAATGGTTTAATGAGCACACTGCAGAGTTTTTCAGCAAATCCTAGTTTTGCCAAGCTTCAAGAGGCAAAAGCTTGAAATGTAAAAGCTTCCACGTTGTCTAGCTAGTCCACTTGTCTTGCTCCGGAAGGCCCAGTGACCCCCTTCTGCTTTAAGAGGGCATATCACTGTAATAGTTCTTCACCGACGTGAAAGCCACCAGAAGAGACGATTCAGGTCCTTACGATGCCAAGCCTAACAAAAAGCCTCCAACAAACCCACTGGACACCACAATGTTCTGTTTGATAAATTCTGTTGACTGAAAAGAAAAATAGTATTTGTAAAGTTAATTAAAAAATACTGAAATTGGGGAGGGGTTGGAGGGAAGGGAGGGAAACAATGTGTTTAAAAACATACGAAGCTTGGTGGAAACTGCTGGCACCAACGGAGTGAAAACTGACTCTCGTCTGTCTTTAACAATATATTTAATATACAGCTAGCATTTAAAAGCCAAAATATAGAGAAACTGTCATAGCCATTTCATGCCAATACCACTCTTGTTCAGATTAAAACAAGACAGATGTTTTGCAAACTCCCTTGGCAAAAAAAGCATCAGCACCACCATGACTTCCATTTTAATCACATGAAAAAAAGGGGTTTTTTAATAATATAATTTTTTGGAAGATCAGACCCTTGGAAAAGAAATACACCTCACTCCATTTTAAGACAGCTTCCTAACAACCTAATCCTATGAAGCACCCTTATGTATGACAACATTTGTGTAAAATATTTCATGAAGTAATAGCACAGAGTATAACACGTTATATCAAACGTGTGCCATTTCATAAATCCTCCACTTCAAACACTTTGGATAGGCAAATAATATGCAATTAGAAGAAAGTAATATAATCTGAGGGCAGGGTAAAAAATAGAAAAAACACATTCTGTCCCACCCATTTCTGCAGGGCGATAGGGAAGGACCAGTTAAGCTATTTAGGGTATAGAAGAAGCTTCCACTTCACATTCACATTAAAATTCAGAGTAAGTTTTACCAACCTATGTGCAACTCCATACAGGTTAAACCTGAGACGTCAGAACTCTTAATTACAGACTGCTAGCATGGCTGCTGCTACACTGTCTGCAGCATATTCTAACTCAGGATTTACAGTTACTGAGAAAGAAACTTGGATCGCTTGTATGAAATGTGAAAATATGTAAAAACAGGCTAAGCAGACCTTTTTTTAAAATAAAGATGAAACAATTAAAGTCTTCAAATGACAGAGTGAAATAGCCTCAGTGACACTGATCAGTATCAGAGGCTACCTCTTTTCAATATAGTATGTAACTGACAGATTCTGAAGACAGATATTCTTTGAACTGTAGGAAAATTAGATTAAAAACCACAACTTACTTACAAAGTAGTTAGAGCTTTTCTCCAGAAAGAAAGGTCAGTCTTCTTCCAACCAAGTAATCATGTTATCAGCAGTTTAAGATGATGTGGTTTTCGTCTTTGTAGCTGCCATGTTTTAGCCACAACACCCTCTACTTTTTAGCATGTCATGACCTCACTGGCTTTCTTACTAGCCCAGACTCCAGAGAAACTAAATGGCAAAGCCAATGGCAGTCCCTAGGCTATATCAGCTGTAGAAATGCTTTAATTTGAGGGCATTAATTAATTAATTCATTAATTAAATGCTTTAATTTTGTGTCATCTTTAAGACTGAACAAAACAGAAAGCTAAGTTAACTTTTAATAAAACATAAAGCCAGACCATCTCTGATGCCTTCCAGTTTTACACCTGCAATTTCGACTAATCATCACCTGCAGCAGATGGTAAGAAAAACTGGCTGGTAGAAAACAGGTTATTACCTCAGACTCACCTCTTCAATTAGAGTATTGATTTCAGGTGCTGCCTTATTTGCACGCTTTTTTAACTGCTTTTTTGCTTTGTTTACATCTTTTTCAACTCTCTTCCAGTCAACTTGTACGTATCCACTATGACTAGCAATCTAGGAAAATAAAGGGTATTTAGTACAGTTGTAGTTAATATTTCATGAGTCAAAATGCAGTATCTTAGTGCCTACAAAGGTTGTTTAAATATTGCTCCAATTACAGCAGGTATTCTGCTTCAAACACTAATATTTTGCACAGTAACAACAGTTCAAATTAGAACAAGCAATGGCAAAGTTCACTAGACTCTCTTGTTGCCAGTTCTCTATTCTTAAGTTATAAAAACTTTAACGATGTTTTTCCTTCAGCATTTATGGTAACCTTACTTGTAAGAAAGGTGCTTTCATAGGACAACAATGAAAGAACTGTTTCATTTCAGCTTCTTTCAGAACTGTTGAATTCTTATCTGTGACCAGGTATCTAGGGCTAATCAGACACATCCTAAGAAATACTGGAAACTATTATTTTATCTTACATCATTTAAACTGTCCAACAAAGAAAGGATTCTATGCAAGAGAATTCTCATACTTTCTAAAAAACCAAAGCCAGCAAGTAGAAAAAAAAAAAGCATGGCCTGTGAAAAGCACAAGTTCTGTAACATCAGCAAAATCGGTAACTTCTGGGGGATTGTTCATGCCAATTCACACGCAAACTCCCAAAATGCTTAAACAACATCCATGAGAATTTTAGTACCTTTAACCATCATCCCTTTGCCTTATTTCTCTTATGAAGATTTGATCTGGGAACAAAGATAGATGTTCTGTTACTTGACCAACACTGACAGTCCCACCAATTTCCTTAAGCCAAGTTACAGAAGAAATGCATGTTTAAATAAGAGCATAACTTAAGAAAAAATATCAAAATCGGGCAATTCTGAATGCTCCGGAGAACAGCTGAACAACTCATTAGTTGGAACAAAAAGAGGGGAAAAAATAAATTCAAAGAAAGATTACTGCTTATTTTAACTACTAAGACAAACAGATATAGACCACTAACTACAGATAAATGACTGTTACACAAAACACTCTATGAAGAGTTAAATTTCTCAGGCCCTCCTTCAGGTCATGTTTGGCAAATTCATGTTAACTTATACCACAGTATTCTATGCAAATGGTACAATTGGTAAATACAAGTCACATATAATGAACTTCTGTGGAACTTTAAATATATATATTTAAT
>NW_009942890.1:0-10421 GCF_000696875.1 Nestor notabilis | reverse complement strand
GGATCATGGTGAAGGAAGAGTGCAAAGCGCTGCTGGACGCGCTCAACAAGGTGACCGCCTGCTACCGGCACATGGTGCTGACCATCGGCGGCACCTCGGACTCCCAGAATCTGCGGGAGGAGCTCAAGAAGACCCGTCAGAAAGCCCAGGAGCTAGCAGTTGCTAACAGGAATAAGCTCACCACGGTCCTGAAGGACAAAACCGTGAGTAAGGAAGACAAAGCTGAGTTCGAGAGGCTATGGGTGATTTTCTCCACGTGCCTAGAGATCCTGGAGATCGACATGAGGAGAGCGCTGGAGCTGGGCCACGAGTTCCCACTGAACGTCCCCAAAAAGCACCTGATCCAGACAGGCATGAGTGGGGGAACCTCTGGCGTAGCTGCCAGGGCAATGAGCGTCCAGAACATGAAATATGAGGCCGAGCACAATATAGACGTGGTGGATTTAAAAGACCTCGAAAATGAGATTAACCAGGTAGGAGAGATGATGTACGAGATGGAAATGAAGGTCAATGTCCCCCAGTGGACAGTAGAGGCTAAGCAAGACCCGGGGGCTGAACTAAAATCCACTATCAGCGTGGGCGCTTCTTCTATTGGCATGATCTCCGTGGAGGAAAATAAATCCTTCTGTGATATCAGCAAGGTTCTAGCTGGGATTATTTTCTCTGCAGTGCTCATTATCGCTATCGTCCTGGCCGTGTGTGTGGTGAAACTCTCTTAGGATGGTGTGGGGCTGACCAGAGCGACCCCTTGTCCGTCTCTTTCACACCTCACCTTACATTTCAAAATGGGTCACTTGGCTGAGCTGAGAATTTAAATGTAGCACTTTGAAAAACAAAGCAGAACTTCTGCCTCGCAGTATCATAAAGCGAACGGTTTGTTTCTTCTTCTTGTTTGAAGAGACACATTAGCCTGCAGCATAGGATGTCTTCATGTGCTGGACTTCTAACAGTTAACTGTGAACTATCACGGTATTACCACTGCTGGCTATAGCAGGGATTTGTCTGCTATTAATAGATGGCTATTCGCAGAAGCCTGTATTTTTTGTTCTTCAACAGGCTCTAGTGTCTGCTGCTAGTCACTGTTTACAGTATTGGATGTAACATGAATTTCGAGACTAATGCAGGTGTTTTGTTACAATGTGAATATACTATTGGGGATTTAATCATACACACAAAATACTGTTTTGGTGGAGGAAAAGGGGAAGGATGAAAACCCTGAAAAAGCATGTGAGCGACCTCTGTTTTGGATTTGCTAATGGTTGGAGGAGAGGGGGGAAGGAGGGAGAAAACAGCCCAAGCTATGTTTAATACGAAACTGTGTTTGCTCATTTAGACTTGTTTTGTACAGACCCCAGTGCATGGACTGGCATCGTGTACGTGAATGACTAATCACTTCCCAAATCCAGGGAGAAAAAAGGGAGAGTTGTGTATTCAGAAAAATCCTAGCAAGAGTTCTCATCTACATGTAGCATGAGTTTGTCTTCCTCTGCAGAAACGCTGATTTTTACAACTGGTTCCAATTTTTCTTTTTGTGGAAGTTAGCAGCTTGCATCTCACAATTAACTATGGAAATAGGAGCAATGAATCTGTCCACAGCAGAGGTGGTTGTTTTTGAAAATAGACTTTAGCAAAAAAGATGTTGAGTTAAAGCAGACCTTCCTAATAACGCAGAGGGATCCCTTCTCATGTTGGCAGGCAGGGATTGATGCCTGTTTATGTACTGTCACATTTCTGCAAGTTCCTGAATTCTTTGCAGAAATCCAGAGAAAGATGAAAATGCATCTCAGTTTCCTGCCTCACTCCTGCCTGATTAACCGTTTGGGAAGCAGGGAGCCTGTAAGACTGGTCCAGTTTGATATAGTGCAGTTTTGGGAGGTAAATGTAAGAGCAACATAAGATTTTCCAGTGCTTCCCTATAAAATTGTCAACATTTAAACATAAAGCTGGGGGGACAGACACTAACTTTGCAGACAGGCTCTGTAATGTTTGTAAAAGGATCCATGCTTGATGGCGTTTCTAGTGTAACTTACGGAAATACCTCCCGTTACTGTGAACACACACCACCCAATCAAGAAACTGTGGTCCATACTTGATAGTGCCATAGGTGTATGAGGCACTCCACAAGCTAATGCCTGTAATATTGCGGGTTAGTAATTTATTATTCCTCAGCAGCAATTATTATGGGCACATTATCAAAGAGTAACAACCATATGTGTTTTGTAAAGGTACTAGACTATAGTCTTCACGCTTGTTAAATAAAATGATGTGGACAACACTCATAAACGACTAGTATTTTTGAGTTAAGAATTAAACATAATTTTTAAAGCAAGCAGTTTATTCTTTAAAACTTACAAGAACTGGATTTGGGGAGAAAAAGCATGTGACAAATGGGGTCATTTTGTAGGTGACAAAGAAAATAATATAGGAACGAAAAGACAGTAGGTGGTGGCCTGAATTACAGGCTACAGACTATCATTATGCTGAAGGATATTGCAAGTTCTGCACATTAATCTAGTCTAGCTCCATTGTCATGGGAATTTACAGTTTTATAAGACGACTCCACATTCCTTTCTACCGTATTTCACTCATTTCATAGGATGTGTTTTCTACGTAGTGAATTGAGGTTTGCAGAGATCCCTGGCAGCATTCTAACAAAGTCAGGCCTGTATTTATTGGTGCTACCCTTTCCGTCTGTCTAGACAAGGTGTAATTGCTGTGCGTTGATTTAAATGAGAACATCTCCTTCACAGTCATCCCGACTAAACAAATTTATGGCAAATACAGCAAAAGCTGCAGAAGAATGTACGTATTTGGATTGCCACTGCTAGCCCTTGAAGATTTGTGGGCATTTGCGCTCTCTGCACTCTGCTTTTATTTAGTTCAGAGGAAGGTAGTCAAGAAGTTGGACTCTGTTCTGTGTTTCTTGAAAGCTCTATGTTCCTTTTGAAGTCGGAACGCTTAACCGCATGTTCTGAAAACCCAAGTAATGCAAGTCTGGTTTCTGGCAGATGAGTAAATGGTAACACCTACCCAGTGTTCATTACTGTGTATCTTGGTGTCCTGAATTGGGTACAGTGTTTATTCATGGTTAGTTGTGTAGAATCTTTCAGAACAGGTAATCTCATCTTCCAAAGTAAGCTTCGGCAAGTCAGTAAATTGTAAATTTTCAGTCCGTTGCATTTTTTTTTAGTTTGGATTTTTGAATACAGGACTCAAAGAATTCACATATGTAGCCTGTAATTATGTTAGTCTTGCTTTATTAGGAATATGCACACAATTAGTATTTAAAGGATTGGACCTTGGAAAAATAATGTTCTTTCAAATCTTAAGACAAAGCTGATTGCAGATTTATTCATCATTTGTTCCTGAAAATCTGTATCATCTTATCTTTAGACTATCTAAAATTAATAGATTAAGTAGAATTCTAACAGATGATTGGCACTATCTAAATGGATGATGTTCCTGCCGCTAATCTCCTACTCTCCTACACCTGATACCAAGTGTACGCTCAATGTGACAGAGGTCAGGCACAACAGCGCACAATATCAAACCAAGGTGAAACCACCACTGCCCAAAAGTACTGATGTTTCTTTCAAATAAAGAATTAAAGCAGTGTTGTAGATTTTCAGTCTTCGTTTTTTCCCACCACTGGAATACAACTGGAAGGAGAGTGGAAATGCCGTTTTTGTCAGTGAAAAATGGGAAGTCAAACTTCAAAATACTCTATATTTAAATAGCATGATAACAATGCAAACACTCATGCTGATCAGTGCGTGAGAATGTTACTGTGTTTTTGGTACAAAAGAAGATAGTTACTGTTTCATTTCAGTGTTGTTCTACTTCAGTTCTTTTGTCTTTATTCACAGGATATACACATTAAATTTACTGTATATTAAAATATTCCTGACTTGAATTCTACTGGTTTTGCCTGTGCATGGGTGGTGTTTTCTACACTTTGAATAATTCTAATTTGTTACTGTCACTATTTATTTAACTTAAAATAAAGTATGTTCTTACAAGTTACTGGTTGGCTTGCAGCAGTTATTAAAACCAAACAAAACCTGCAATATTAATACAGCTTGTCAGTAAGCTTTTCTGAACAAAATGTCCCTATTTCAATCACATGCATAAAAGTAACACACTAAGCACTCTCATTAAAGTTCTCTTTAGATAAATGCACACTTCTCAAGCTCCCACATTTGAATATAGTGATACATCTTTATTCCAAGACTTCCACTCTATCACCATAAAGCCCCTCTACACTGTTTTTCATTTTACTAAGAAAATGAACAGAGAACCATAAAGCCATTCTCCTTATGTTGCAAATAATGTAACATCAAACTTCACCATTATGAATGTGAAATAAAATTAGTTTCAAAATTCTTCATGTAAATACAAAAATATTTTTGTGAATGCAATTATTTAAAACCTGAATAAATGATGTTACTAGCTTTCAGGTTAAAAATTAAACACGTGCGTATTGTCTGTAGTCTGAAAGGATTGGTTAAGGGCTTTCCTTCTCTTTTAACATTTGTATTGTGTACATTTTCCAAAAATACCTTGTTTCTAAGTGCTAATGGAACTCCTAGTCAACATATTTACCCTTCACAGATTTTCATTATGTAAGAAGTCATGCAGTAAGACCAGTGGATTAACAGATCTCTAAATGCTTTCTCTCAATACGATTATATAAGTCTTTTAATGCAGGAAGAGATCTGGACAAAACAAAGTCTACACGTGAGCAGCATTTGCTATGGTAAGCATACTATAAAAGTGTGATTAGAAAATAATGTCTGTCATGTGAAACTATCTGCATGTGTTGAGGGAAGGACAAGAAAAAGAAGGGCATGGATGGAGGGAGGGAGCAAAAGAGTGAGAGAGGGAGTAGTAAATATGTCTTCATCTTATGTTAGCTAAGTGTGCTTTCTGTTAAATGTAACAGCATTGCAAGGTTAAACTATAGCTTCTCTGGAAGAATGTAGTACTTTATATCCACCGGGACAAAGAATATAAAATACCCCTAAGTGGAACTCACCACCCATTCTCTGATTACCTCAGTACAGAGAAGAGTAAAAATATTTTGATTTGTTACATGTTATGACCAATTTTACAAGATAGCCCTTTTCTCTGTTTCACATTACAATTGTGACTTTCTATTGCAAGAAGGTGATCCAACAAGGATGGATGCTGTCATCCATCCTGACAGCTTGCTGCTGCAGTTGGAAACAGTGATGAAACCTATGGACAGGTGGGAAGTCACATGGCATTTCACCAGCCTGAAGGCTCTGCTGCATCTTTTCATGCAGCCAAGCATAAGTATTTCATGCTGGAAGAAACATAACTAGAAGCCATGCAGACAAATACAAATGAAACTACAGGATCCCTGAAAATCTCTCACCCACAAAGGCTAGTTAGCACAAGCAATTTATTGCTCAGTTTCAGTAGTTTTGTCATAGTATCTCTTATGTTTTCTCTCAGTATCAGAAATTTGACTTCTGAAGCCTCTACAGCATCAGGTCGGTTGGGTTGGGTTGGTTTGTTTGACTGGCCTGTATATTTTCCTTTATTTACATGGTACTGTGTGACATTATTTATCATTTTCTTACTAATAGCATCTCTACCAAATTGAACAAAATAATCCTCTAAAAGCCAGTTTTAATTCAAGTGCAAAGAAATGGAAGTCACAATCACACTGTAAACGTGTTGGTCTATTTTTTTGGTCAGTTTTCCACTATGCATTAAAACAATCACTGAAGCCTGTGATCAGCCAAGCCTGTGTTTTGCAAACAAACGTTCAAAGAACATGCACAGTCAAATTCATTTATGTGCCATAGAATTAAGGAATTACATAGCCTAAAGTGTATCTAAGAAAATCACGGGGGTTTTGTAAGAACAGTAAATGTCGGGTCATGCAGCCACATGTAACTGTCTTGAGGAAAAAAAAAATAACAAACTTCAAATGCAATTAATTTGTATGATCCAGAAGAAGTTATATATAAATTACATAAACAAGGGAGAAAGGTGGAACTAGGAAAAGAAGTCAAAAGAAAATATTTAACTATTTATACCATATAAAATGACTGAGAAGTACCAGACACACCAAACATGATACTCCCTCAGCAACTTAATCTAATATGCTAATTGCATCTGTAACTTTATATATAAATACACATTTGAGCTCTGGGTCCTAGAGGGAGTGGTCTGAATATAAGCCATCACTACTCAGTTTAGTGAGAAATTACATGTGTGAAAACTATCCATGTAATTAAAAGCTGCAGAATTAGAACCATAATTACATGCATAAGACATATAATCCATTGTGCGTCTGCTGGAAGCAAAACATTTCCAGTTAATACTATCTGTAACCTAGTTTTCTGATCTGCTTTGATTTGTTGGAATATTGTTTTGTATGAAGGTAGCTGTATTTTTATTTTTCTTTCTAGTCAGATCTATATAATGATGCTATAATCATAATCCAGCATTTCCTACATGTGACATTTATTCACATTTTGGACACAATACTTGGAAAACTATACAGTGAATTTATTTATATTATTTGCTAAGTCTGCCTATGTGTTGATACTATATGAGCTAAACAACCTAAAAGCTTTAGAATCTCATTTTGAAATAAGCCAATTTAAGAAGTAGCAGACATGCTCAGTAAAATCTCTTATTTTTTGATACTTGAAGTTGTAACAATTTGTTCCATAATACGGTACACACTACCTCTGCATGGGGACAAAGATTTTACCAGGTGCATATAAATTAAACCAAGACTGATTTAATCATCTCTAACTCACAGGTTAGCATGTGAGCCAAATAATGGTGGATCTTGGCTTTCACCTGTAATTAATTATTACAGTGATGTGAGCTGCAATTTATGCAATGACGCAACAAAAAGGAATTAAGTCACTCTATTGCTAAGTATTCTAATCACACACACACACACACACACAAAAACTTGCAGAAAGCTAATTTTTCTATATATCTAGTGACCTGAATCTTTTTTCTTTAAACAAACTAATGTTTTCTTTTTTCATTAGCAGTAACTGCGCTGGAGAGAAAAACATTGAAGTAACCTCCATATTGCTGAAATATTATCCCACAAAGAATCATTATCAGTGCCACAATTTTATGGCATTTCATTTAATGTAACTTCTGCAGTGCTTCAGAAGGGCTTATTTTTAAATACAGCAGAATCTGTGTCTGAAACCAATCTCGAATACAAAAGTATTTGGGGTCCATAAGGTTAACAATTCACATTCTGGGATACAAGCAGCACAAAAGGCAATTGAATTCTTCATTTTTTAGCAAAAATGACTCCTTCCCCCCCCCCCCCCCCCCGCCCTTAATCTGGAGGGGACCTCTGAGTCCCCAGACTTCTCTTACATCTTACTGAGTGTCACACCTATCTCTACCTAATTCTTGCTATGGGAAGACTTCTACAAACTAGTCTCCCGTATTCCCAGCCTACATCCTGGCCCTTGAAGCATAATGCTGGGGCCCAGCTGAATGCAGAATGACCTTGTGCTGCACGCTCACATTACAGTAATGGAATAAACTCGCATGCTTGGGTTAGGTTTGGCAATCCTCAGTAACAGGTTTTCTCAGGTTTGCCATTCTTTCTGAAATCACTCGATGCTGTACAGATTTTAAGCACAAGTGAGATGAATTCTGCATTTTAGCAGAATATATTTTAAAAAGAAATCATACAAGTTGCAGATAAAGAAATTAAAACTTTATAGATATTAATATTTTATAGATAACCTTACATCTAATTTGACTTTAAGAGATTTTCTATATTCATTTGAGCCCTCTCCAGCAAGTTAGCTATAGCTTTGAGAAAGCAGGAACACACACACTCACAGGGCTTAGCTTTTACCTTTCTTAGTAGGAAACTGGATGGAGGTGAAACATCACTTCACACCCTCAATCTTTGCTCACCAAGTTTCCAATTGTCAGAATGCTTCTGAGCATTCATCCTTAGAACCTCCTGCCACCTGCAGTCCGGAGAACTGGGTCAATTAGAGACTCACATGCTCCTGGAATTTTGCATGAGATTACTTCACCTTTGTCATGAACAGATACTGAGTTATTCTTTGTAAGACAATACTGAAAGGAAGCTAAGAAATTGCCATCAACAGGGTGAATATGCTGACCCTTGGGTTAGGAATGTCATCCTTCTCAGGGGAAAGAGGTACCTTACATACCCCAGGACCGTGTGAAAAAACACAGCAACTGGACTACAGAATAATGTTTGCTTTAACTTGCAGTTCCACTTGCCTGTCTCTGGTCCTAAAGGACTGCTTCAGATGCTAAGAAGAGTCATGAGCAATGCTATAACCACACAACTATTTCTCTACCAACAGCCCTGCTATTCTCTATGTGTTTGAGGTTGCAAACAGCAGTTTATATACCAGTCACACATTCAATTTCCACTCCCCATGCAAGAATGCCTCTGAAATGAGATCTGCTAAATTTAATATCAGTGGATACCGGCAAAACCAACGGAGGTGTTTTCCAGGATAGTCTTGCTTTACTTACTAGCACTTGTGAGACTTTAGACTGTGCTAATACAAAAACATTAAATTTAGAAACTTAACAATAATTTGCACTATGCTCTATTACCAGAGGTTCCTAAAGATGTTCTGAAATAATGTTCCAGGGGTCTCAGACATTGCATTTTTACCACAGTAAGGCAGTTCTATAAATGTGCTGTTATTACAACAGATTTGAAAATGATGCTGTTTGTTACTGGTATGAGTACTTTTTACTTAAAATGCCTTTATGTTGAAATGATCTGACATAATGGACCCTAAATCTTTCTGGTCAGCCATCAAGCTCATTGGACATTAGATCTTGAAAAACCTCAGTAGTTAATTAATATTTCTCCAGCGAAGCAGCTTTCAGGCAAAGCACATTCCTAACAATATGTATACTTAACATAGTATAATAGGTAACTATACTAAGAGCGCAGAAGGCAAACAAGTATGTGATGAACATCATGATCTTAGGTTCAAAATGCCTTTTACGAGGCAACAGGCAGGTTAGTGGACTTTATGCTTCACCGATGAGCAGTAATCATTAAATTAGTATGAACAAAGAGGCTACAGCTACAAGATGTCCTGGTTTTGCTTGTGAACTTGGTCACGAGGAAGGAAAGGAAAAAGAGGGCTGACTTGTATAATGTCTGGCTATACCAGAGCTGATGTTCTTGACAGTTTTAGCACAATCAGCTGGCTGACCTACTCTCTGCTGACTGCAGTCCCGTATCAGGATGAACTGGCCCAGCTGTCTCTGAAGATCTTGACTGAATTTTTGGTTTTACCAGTTGACATATTACAGCATCCTGCTGGTTTAATTGCCTCTAAAAATCATTTCAGTTACAGTGAGCCACATCTCACAGGCATAAAGTACATGCTCAAACAGAAAATCAAAAAAAGAAGTTGTCAGAGCCATGTGCAGGTAATGTGGGTATTTGCCAAATGGAATTTAGCACCAGAAGGATTATGAATAGGAGGATTCTCCATGTTACATGCAAACACCATTCCTACAAAATTTTTCAATCTGTGTCATCAACTTTCTTCTGCTAGACTGCTTATAAATTCAAAAAACCCCAAACCAATCTATGGTTTTGATTAAATGATTAAAAATCAAATGTTAAATTAGCAAAATAAAATGTTTCCTGAAGTGAAATGGTTATTCAAAAGACTTTTTCAAAGTTTTGCTATCTTGCCTGAATATATCTTTTTTTCAGGTAGCAAGGTCCTTAGCCTCAAAAGAGCAGAGCTTTTACATACTCTTCCCCTTTGAAGCCTACTGGAACAAATTCAAGCAACTTGGAGCATGACATGTTTAATTAAAGACCTAAAATTATTTTGGTTATCAACATGTCTTGATATGGAATTGAGATAAGGAGATTTCCCTGAGGCCAGCTGGCAGGTCAGCAGCAGTATTACCATTACAAATCTGAGTCCCTGGTTCCTGACCCTGTGCTGACTCCTGGGGTGGCAACTACAGTGCCTTCGGCAGTACTCTGGAAGGCTTTGGGGTCCAAGGAAGTTATTCAACATCTACTTCTTGTCAAATTGTAAATATGCCGAGTACTGTGAAACCTCAGGAAGTACAAACTCCCCCAAGCCATAGTTTTTCAAGTAAATTGAAAGCCTCGTTTCTCTCAGCCATTGAATATATACTTATAAACCCTTGGTATTTCCTTAAGCTTTTGCCCTTCGAGGACACTACTTACCAGCTTAAGGGTGACCGGGACTGAGGCATTACTGACTCTGACAGGCCTCCATCCCACAGGCTCTGGGCGGGTCAGGCGTTCCCTCTTGCGGAGGCTTTCCCACGGCTGCAGTGGCTCCTCCGGGAGCCCAGGCGGCGGTGGCGCCCGGGCGGTCCCGCAGCGCGATCGCGCC
>NW_009942889.1:0-1036 GCF_000696875.1 Nestor notabilis | reverse complement strand
GAAGGAAGGAAGGAAGGAAGGAAGGAAACAGCAGCATCTCTTGACCATCTTGTTGAAGTACTGGGAAGATTTACTTCAGCCTGAAAGTGGCTTTTTAACAACGTGATTTGTCAGTTCAGTCCGTTTTAGGGACAGATATACATCTTCCTCACTTCCAAATGTCCGTGTGTGCATACTTTGTCTTAACGACGATTTGGTTGCTGCAGCATTGCACAGCCCAGCACAGACCACCCAGAGGTGCCTTCCAGAAGTTGTTTCAGTTTAAACATACTCCCCGCCGTTCCCTTGTGACTACTCACCTTGCGGCTCGTGGGAAGTCGCCTTCTCCGTGTTCGTTCAGGTCAGTCCAGAGGAGGGCTGGGGGTCCCTGGCCGGGGAGCGCAGGACCCTGCTCCCAAGTATGGAGTGGCCGGCTGTGCTCCCCGAGGCTCCCGCTTCTCTGCCCGTTCCCGCAGGGCGCTGCTCCGCGGAGCATCACCTCCTGGCGCGCCCAGCCCTGGCCAGTTTACGATTTCCCTCCCGGAGAAGGGCTAAATTATAAGAGTCTTATAACATCTTGAGTAGAATTTTATGGCACAATTTAAAAAATAATGGCACAGTTATAACGTTCTATTTCTGTAGAATTTTAGAATTGTTTCTGTGAAGTCTTTTAGATCCATGAGCTTTCCTCTGTTTTTTTTTTTTTTTTTTTTATTTTATTTGGAAATCTCATCCAGAAACACTGGTCAATAATAAATATATCGATAGTTATCAAGAATATATAAAAAATAAAGACATGGTATTGTCTTTGAGGCCCTAACCAAAAACAAACAGACGAAGTGAGTAATAACAACAGTTTTTCAAGCAAACGCCCAGGAAAACGCACCGAAAGGGGAATAAACAGTAACAAAGCTTCCGATTTAGTTATACAAGTCACTGACCTGGCAAGAGCTGCCCCCACATGCAAAACCAAAGCAAAGCAAAGCAAAGCAAAAGAAAACCAAAGCAGCAAAACAGAACAAACCCAAAGCTACCGAGAGAAATAAGCGACGAGGAC
>NW_009942888.1:502-1974 GCF_000696875.1 Nestor notabilis | reverse complement strand
CTGGAATTGGGGGGCTGGGATGTGGGGTTGGAACTGGAGGGCTGAGATTGAGGGGATGGAATTGGGTGGACTGAGATCAGATAAAACTGGGGGTGCACAAAGCAACTGGCTGCCCCTCCTCCCCCCCGCCCTTGCCACCATCCCATCCCCATGTCATGCTCCCAGGACAAGTTCTCCATGTGTCTTTATTGCAGTTGGGACCGTGGGCACACACACCTCGACCCACACCACCCATAGGGACAGGTAGGGGGCACATGGTGGCTCCCCAGGCCCCCCATCCCCAGCCATGCTGGGAGGGCCATATGGCAGGAGGGGACAGTCCCCACTGCCTCCTCCGCGGCAACATCCCAGCTTCAAGGACTGGAGCACCCAGCATCTTCCAGAGGGTGATGGCGAGGTGGGGGTGACCCCCAGCGCCCTGCTCACAGCCACTGCAGGGAGAAGCCCTGGTTGAGGCTGAGACTGAGGTTGCTCACAGTGAGAACCTGCGGGAGGAGAGGAAACATTCTGGGGTAAAGCCTCAGCTTGGGGATGTGGAGCATCCTGTCCCCTTCCCAGCCTGGCTGAGCTCCACTCCCCCTGAACACCGACATAACAGGAGAGCCACCCTGGAGCCCTCACCCACCTCCTCAGCCACCAACCCTGCCTGTGACCCTTAGGGCTAGGAGAGGAGGGATGGAGACCCCCAAGGATGAGGATTCCCCAGGACAGGGTACTCTGAGATGCAGCTATACCTGGTTGTCCAGGTAGGAAAAGGGCTTCTCCTGGCCATTCAGGAGGACCTTGCTGGGCGGTTCTCGCAGCCCAAAGATGCTCAGTGTGCCAATGGTGACTTCAGCGGCCTCAGTGCTGGCATGGAGGACGGTGGAGGTGAAGTTGTTCTATAGGAGGGGACAGCATGAGCTCAAGGTGGCTGGGTGCCGTGGTACCCCCCTACCCTCCCCACTGCATCCCACCTGCGTGACATTGAACACTACATAGGAGTAGCTGCCCCGCTCGAAGGTGTCCAGGCTCTCGCCATCATCCCAGAAGAGGTCTCCCCAGGCAGAGGCACTCGAGGACAAGGCCACGATGAGGCACAGGGGGTTCCTTCGGGTTGCCTCGCTGGTGGTCCCTGGTTTCTGCGGTTCAAAGACATGGGTGCTATAGGGCTGCAAGCACACGGGATGGGAGTCTGGGAGCTGAGGTGCATGGGGGACACACGCTGTGGACAACCCCAGGGAGGTGGTGGATGGGTGCTCACCTGGGTGGGCAGGATGGCACCTTCCCGGATGTGCAGGTTGAGGTGATCCAGGGGGGCTGGCATCTTCACCATCTCCCCACTGCTGTTCATTGAGGAGCCCTGGGCAGGCAGCGAGAGACATGGGTGTCAGAGGCACAATGTGAGGCTCAGGCATGGGTCTGGGGAGCATCCACCCCCACCCCTTCCTCCATCAGGGCTTGCTGGGCTTAGCTGTGACTTCCCATCCACA
>NW_009942888.1:0-301 GCF_000696875.1 Nestor notabilis | reverse complement strand
CGGGCCCTGCCTGTCTAGCCCCAAGGTGGTCACATCCTGCGGGAACCTGCAGCGGGATGGAGGCACTGCTTGGATCGGCCACTTCTCCATGATCCAGCGTCTCCCCAGCTCCCAGAGGGGATGCTCTTACTCAAAGAACAGGGGCCGGGCGACAGTGTCCCCTTGCAGGTGAGCACGGTGGAAAAGGGTGTAGAGGAAGGGCAGGAGGGAGTAGCGGGTCAGCAGCACGTCCTTCATGGCTGTCCTTGCTGCAGGGCTGAACACTGTTGGGTCCTGAGCCTGGGGGAGACAAGGAGAGTCA
>NW_009942887.1:0-4072 GCF_000696875.1 Nestor notabilis | reverse complement strand
GCCTTCCAACCCAAACCTGTCTGGGAACCTCTTAAAACCATCCAGCCCCCATGCTCAGGCAAGGTTTCTCCTCCACAGGCCTGGGTTGTGTGTTTCTCGAACCCAAAAGAAGCACAGACACTTAACCAGAAATGTAAGATAATGGGTCTTAGTGTCCTGGGATCTCCCACAGTGGTGATAAGAACAAGGAAATCATCACTCAAAAGATCACTCTAAACCCACGTCTGTCTGTCTGTCTAACCACCAAGGGGGGAGGAGAGCTCATTTCTATCCAAAAAGGCATCTGGGGGAATTTTTGGCAGCTGGTGGCCAGGAATGAGCAATTCAGAGGTACCAGGCCCAGAGATGCCACCCTCACCAAAAGGAGAACTGAAGCTGCTACGACTTTTCCACAGCGCACTCAGACCTTCCTTCCCTTCACCCATCCCAGCAGCAGTGTGGGACAGGCAGCTCTGGCTCCAGCAACTGGCACACTGACAACATCTCTCTGGACTGCCTGGGAATGCATCTCCTAGCCATGCAGTTTCACTGCCTTTCGGAAACCCTTCCTGAAACCCAACATGGACAGAGGAAAGAAGAAACCTCTGACAGACCTTTCCAAATGCTTGGTGGTCTCCATTCACTGGTGGAGCATGTTTACACCTTGGTGTAGGCACAGCCACTAGCTGCCAAAGGAGCACAGGGAAGTGATGTGACCAAGCCAAGGAAGTGACCTTGGGTGAAGAAGTGCCCCTTGCAGCATTGGGCTATGCACACAGTGGGTGGGAAGTTGTCCCATCCTGATCCTACATGAGACACAGGCACCTGGGCATGTCTGGATAATGGGTATGACAGTCCTGTACCCTTCTGGGGGTGCTGGTCAATGAGAAGCTCCCCATGACCCAGCTTCAGTGTGTGCTTGAGCCCAGAACCCCCCATGTGTTGGGCTGCACCCCCAGAGTGTGAGCAGCAGGTGAGGGAGGGGATCCTTCCCCTCTGCTGTGCTCTGGGGAGACCCCCCCTGCAGCCCTGATCCAGCTCTGGGGAACAACACAAGAGGGACATGGAGCTGCTGGAGCGAGGCCAGAGGAGGCCACGGAGCTGCTGCGAGGGCTGGAGCAGCTCTGCTCTGGAGCCAGGCTGAGAGAGCTGGGATGGGTCAGCTGGAGAAGAGAAGGCTCCTGAAGGGGAGACCTTAGAGCAGCTCCAGTGCCTAAAGGGGCTCCAGGAAACCTGGATAGGGGCTTTGGACAAGGGATGTAGGTAGACACAGGCCAAGGGGAATGGCTTTAATCTGCCAGAGGGGAGACTGAGATGAGCTCTGAGGCAGAAGCTCTTCCTTGTGAGGGTGCTGAGGCGCTGGCACAGGGTGCCCAGAGAAGCTGTGGCTGCCCCATCCCTGGCAGTGTTCAAGGCCACGTTGGACACAGGGGCTTGGAGCAACCTGCTCTAGTGGAAGGTGTCCCTGCCCATGGCAGGGGTTGGGACTGGATGAGCTTTAAGGTCCCTTCCAACCCAAACCATTCCATGATTCTGCATTGCCTCCTGCAGGGTGCTCAGCCCTGGGCTCCAGGGCACAGCAATCCCAGAGCATCTGGAAGCAAAGGTGTGTGCAGGCTGGTGCTGGGAGTGCATATAGGGAACCTTGACTGTGCTGTCTTCCTTCATCCTTCCTAGTGAAGTGAGCAGCACTGGCATCCAGACCAAACCCCAGCCTGCAGCCATGGGCAGCCACAAGCCTTGCTGCAGGGAAACGAAGAAGTAACTTGGGTGGTTGCTGCACAGCACGTGGCTCCCCTGGGCACAGCCCATCCTGCTCAGGAAGCTCAGTATCAGGAGCAAGGGCAGCACCCAGGAGCTTGGCTCTGGGTGCCCAGCACCCCACTGTGCAGGTCTGAACACAGCTGGAGGGGCTGAGGGAGGGCAACGGCATCTGCAAGACACCTGCAGGCAGTGAGGTCTCATCCGGCTGCGGGACCAGGCACAGGAGGGAGCTGAGCATTGCGAAGCCTTTGGCACATAAGTTCTGGGTTTGGCAGCAGCAGGAGGAAGCAGCCGTGGGGCAGGGAAGTGTTCCAGTGTGCGCAGGTGAGTCACTGCACAGGCTGCAGGATGTACCCCTGCTTGAGGGGGGCTTTGCACAGAGCGGGTGCAGAGTTTCTCCCTGGGAACGTGGCGCAGCCCCAGGACGGCATAGGGAGGTAGGGGTCCATCTGTCCTTGCCTTGGGAGGGATTTAGGATGTGGCCAAGAAGGTGATCGAGGCAAGTGCTGGTGCAGACCTGCTCAAAGCAGGAGGTTGGAGACCCCTGAAACCTCGTCACCGCCACCCCGCCTGGGTACTTGGATGGAGCTGAGTCAGCATGTTCTTAGCAGCCTTTAATCTTTGCTTGCTGCTTCTCTGCAATCTGTTAAGACTCTCTTGTCGGCTGCACAGCAAAGCCATGCCTGGTGCTGACAGGAATGCGTGATTTTATGCTGTCCCCTTGGAAGCTGGTAGTGAATCAAGTCACTTGGGGTGCATAAAGGAAAATATGAAGCCTATGTTGCAATTTCCTGCTTCAGATTACAGAGCACAGCACTCAGAGAAGCAAACAGAGCTGTCAGGCGGTCAGACCGACATATCTGCCTTCCCTGTCTGTAACTCTCCATTTCTAGTTTCTCCTGATCCGTGGGATTTCCTGGTCTCTCAGGAACAGGACTCTGCAGCCAAGGCAGGAAAGCACAGAGCTGATACCCTGCTTTTGGGATGGGGGAGACCAGTGCCACCAACTCCCTTCCCAGTTTTGCTGGTGATTGAGCCCTGAGTAGCTGATGTGTGTGCTGGATCCATGTGAAGGACACTCAGTTGGGCAGGAGGGATGAGGGCAGCACTGTGTCCCTCAGGGGTGGCTCTCCAGGGCTGAACCTTCCCATGTTGGCTGGATCCCAATGGTCCTCTCAGCTGCCTCTCACCACTGCTTTCCTCGTTTCTAGGTCGTTCAACATGAATGTGGCTGTTCTCCTCCTGGGGCTGGGGCTGCTGGAGGCAGAAGGCAGGTGCTTCTTCAAGCGCACTCAGAAGCACTGTGTGTGCTACAACCTGTCACAGGAAAACATTGACAGCATCATCCAGTGCCTCCCAGCCCCTGTTGTGGAGTTTCGGGGGGGAGACCTTCAGAAATACATAGCCTTCCCCATCAGTGACCCAGACCCCTCTGTCATTGAAATGCTGGGCTCCCTGGTGTTCAGGAAAGTCATCTTTGGTGATCTCCTGGTACCTGAGATACTCCTTGCGCAAGTCCTAAAGTTCTTCTCCTACACCCATGTCCAGGAGCTGGTGTTTGACAACTGTGTTTTTGAGGGGAGAGGGAACTGGGACAGAATGGCTGGCCAGGACTTGCCCATATTGTCCCTGCGCTTCCACAATTTTTTTGGGCCGCGAGCAGGACTTCTCGAGTCTGAGCAGCTTCCTCGGGGCTCTGCAGGAGCTGTCCATCACTGCCTCCCGCCTCGCCAGCCTGCCCTGTGCCGTCGGGAGGCTCTTCACAGCCCTGCGCTCCCTGGACACGGCACAGAACAGCCTTGGTGATGAGAGCCTGATGTCCGCCTTCTGCAGTGGGGCTTTCCCTCAGCTCCGGGCGCTGAGTCTGCAGCACAACAACCTGACATCGTACCACAGCGTGTGTGAGAGCGTGCAGCTGCTGCGGGAGCTCCAGTATCTCAGCCTCAGCCAGAACAAGCTCATGGCAGACCCGTCCTCCTCCTGTCAGTGGCCACTGTCCCTCGCACGCTCCGGTAGCCAACCCTCACCCAGACCAAGCTCCTGTCAGCCCCGTCCTCCTCCTGTCAGTGGCCACTGTCCCTCCGCAGCTTTAACTTGTCTGACACTGGCTTGGATGAGGTCCTCACACCTCTGCCCCCCAGTCTGGAAGTGCTGGACATGAGTTACAACCACCTCCACGCTGTAGACATCTCCCTCGGCTCCTTGAAGAAGCTCTTCCTGAGCCAAAACATGCTGCAGGCTGTGCCCACCATCAGGAATTGCCCGCTGTTGGACACCCTGCACCTGGACAACAATTCCATCACGGAGCTGCCATGGGATGAGATGAAGA
>NW_009942886.1:0-4487 GCF_000696875.1 Nestor notabilis | reverse complement strand
GGGAGCGTGTACACGTCCTCCAGCAACGCCCCGTTCACCTGCGCCTGCATTTTCACCTGGATTTCCAAGGAGACACGAGTGACGTGATGGGCTCTGCAAGGATGCCCTGTCCTCCCTCCCCGTGCCTGTAAGGGTTGTCTTGACCTCCCGTCCCTTCCCCAGCCTGCTCCTCGCTGCTGCTCCAGCCACCTCTTGTGGACCTCAGAGACAGAGCAAGGTTTGACTAAACAGACAGTAGAAATCCAAGCTGGGGAAGCTCAAGGATGAATCCTGGATGACCCTCCTGGGGCTTGTTCACCCCAAGAGATTCGGTTTCTTTTCCCCTTACTCATCTGGGCCATTCTGCCCCCCAAGGCAAGGCAGCAGTCCCCCTCTTCTGCCCTCACACCTTGACACCAGGCAGTGGCTGAAGTGTCATCTGCTCACACGAGGTACGGACTCGAGCCCCTGGAAACTCACAGCAGCTCATGTGCCCCAATTGCTGTAAATGTCACTACTGATCCCTGTGCTATTGAAACTGAGCTCTTGTCTTGCAGAGTGGGGAAGCAAGCTCACTGCATGGCAAAGCGTGTGGAAGAGGTTAGCAGCCTGCTCCTCGGAGACTCTACTCTCAGCTTTGATGATACCTCCCACCATGTACTGTCTCAAACACTCCTTTTGCAAGGGATGGATTGGGCCCTAACTGTGAAAGGCAAGTCTCTGAGCACACACATGCCCTTCTCACCAACAGACCTTTCAGTTCAGCATGCAGGAAGCTGGCAAAGCTTGATTTGGTTACTGCATAGTCAGCAGCACCACTCTGGCTGCATGAACAGGATCCGTGCGAGAAGATGAGTACAGAAGATGGGCCACATAGCACTTCTTTAACCCTACTGGGCAGTCAGAGTGAATGCACATGGAAAGGAAGAAACATCGTGTTACCTCTAAGGAGTAGCGATATCCAGGCGTCTCGTGCATCAGGTAAGGCCACCAAAGATTTGGGTTCAGGACTTCTAGCTCTCCAGCTGGCCCATCACCTGTAGCAACCACTTTCCCCTCTTGGTCGCGTAAACTCAAGGATAAGGAATAGAGTGTGCTGCCAATAACAGACACCTGATACTGCACCATTGCTGGTTCAAAGGAAACGAAAGACCGTCAGAAACTGCCACGAAAGAAAAACAGATGCAGCAAATATTGGAGGGGTTCACACAGAGCAGCATTAAAAAAAGAGGGAGGTGGAGAACAACAACAGAGTGGCACGAATTGACTGTAAAGTCCCAAGATTGTCTGCCTTGAGGTCCACAATCCAGCATGGTTTGTGTATCACACAACTCTGTTAGTGACAATCCTGCTTTAATGGCAGGCAGACTGCTCCTACTGACAAAGTCTACTTCAAGAAACACCTGATCATCCTTTTTTACAGTTGTCTCTTGCAAATTGTCTCTTTTCTTACTGCTTCTGAACTCTACCATATTCTTGCAGCTGCTGAGCTGTGCAATACATGAGCCCAGGTTCAAGAGAAGGCCACTATGAAACTAACTGAATCAGACTTTTGCAGGGTATTTTCTCTGCTGCCCCTGTCATCTCCATTTGGAGCCTCAGGTAGCTGCTCTAATTGTTCTGGACCTACCAACACTGTCTGATGAAGTAGTTGTCACAGTAATATCATCTATGTAGACAGAAGGAGTGGTGTAAAGCACAACCGGGCGATGGATTCCAGCGTAATTAAAGAAATCAAACCTGATGTTCTGTACAAAATAGTTCTTGGGATACCTGAGTAAGGAAGAGAGGAGAAATGGCTACATTATTATTTCATTACAAGAACTGAAGGCAGCCTATGGATGTTAGCAATGTAAATTGTCATGTAATAACAGATGCCATCTGGTAGAATAGTTTTTACAGCAGGATGGATCTATCTTTCAGTAGTGCTGTTGCACTAAAGGGGCACTAAAGATGTTAGCAAACATCTCATGCACTGAATAGGTTTGGTCCTTCAGGATAGCTGGTACTTGTATATTCCAGCTGAATTCAAGCTTCTTAACTCTGACATTTATTCACCTTGGCAAATCATTTAATCTTAGTTCCCTGTGTATAAAACAGATGCAATAACTCAATGCAGATTCCTCATAACAGCAAAGCTGAAATGCCTCCCTGCTCAGCTGATGAATTTCAGCATAAATACAATCCATGCTTTCCTAAGTTGCTTGGAAGGTCTTATGAACTGAAGGAAGGTCTTCTGAAGCTGGATAAATTCCCTTTCTCGCAGTCCTGGGATAAGCTCAGCAGTACAGTGAGTAACTCACCTCGTTGGGTCATTCACGTACAGAATTGACCCTGGAGGCAGAGTATGGGGAGTCAGAGTGTTGTTGAGCGCAACAGTGATGCGGCAGGGGATCCCTGGGCTGCCCTGGACGATGGTGCTTATATCTGCTTCGAAAGGGAGGTGGCCCCCTTCATGCTCCACCACTTGCACTCCATTGACCCACTGCAAGAGAAGACACCCGTGAGCCAAAGAAACAGGTTATTGGGCTTTTGTGGCAAGCGTAGAAGGGCAAAGAGAAAGAGTCCAGCAAAGGGCAGTTGGGATTCTCAGTAACACTGAACCTTGTTCTGGGCTCTTATTCCTTGAGGGATGAGTTTAGCAGCCCTTCCTTTGCTGGGTGCTAGGGCTGGGTCATGTACAAGCATGAAACAGGGCCAAGTCCTCAGCTGGAGGAGCACAGGCAAGAGTTAAGATATAAAATCTAGGCAGAGGTGTCGCTGATGAACAAGCCACGAGACAGATTTCAGCACAGCATAATTCTGGGAACACACGGACCACTTCCCATGCAACGTACCACAATGGAGTAGTAATGGGCACTGCCGAAGCGGAGCACCACCCTGGTGTTGAGGTTGTCCTGAAGCCAGCGGCGAGGGAGCAGCACCTCCTTCTCATACCAAACCCAGCCGATGTAGTTCTCCAGGCTGGGGTCCTGAGTGATATCGTTGAAGCTGGCGGGCACTGGCATGTCAATCACAGGGCCAGTCTGGCAGGAATGGAACAGAAAGGGAAGGAACGGATCATTTAAAGAAATTTTACTGTCTCAGGTGTCCAACCTGTACTGCTGGAGGTGGACCCCTCCACTGGCAGCCGTACAATCCCTCTGCCCAGTGGAAATACTTGGGAAAACCTGTTTAGAAACTGGTGTGGTCTATCACAGGTCCTACAGAAGTCCTACTTAGTACCAGGCCTAGGTACCTGCTTGTTCCTACAGGAAGAAGCTGCTCATATCTTTTCCCCTCATGATGTATAGTGAAATGCTTTCATTAATGACTCTGGTATTGCAGCATCAGAGAAGTGAGGGGAAAAAAGGCCCAGGTTGTTGTTTCAGCCTGAGACCTGGCATAAACAGAAGCTTCTCTTGCAGAGCTCTAGGTGTTTGGTGAGCAACGCTGGTGGTGTGGTGCCAGGTCACTGGTGTGGGGTGCTGCTCGTTGGGCTAGGAGATGTTGTAGAAGGGTGACAAGAGACATGGATATTTTGGGTCAGATTCCCCATGGAAGATTTGTGGAGACTGTTTGGGATGAGTCCAGCCTTTCTCATTCCCTGAAAGCAAAATACATTCCTTGGGGTTACAATGAAATTAATTCACTCACTTATTCTTCATGTAAGAATCACAGGCAGGCAGTGTCAGAATACATTTAACATTGAGGTAACCGGATGCTATTGTGACATAGAGCTGTTCATTTTTAGCACCTGCTGTGCTCATGATGTTGCACAGAAGAGTGCTGCTGCAGCAGCTTCCCCTTTCCTCAGGAAGCCTTTCCATGGGGAGCGGAACAAGAAAGGTCTGGTTGCCCAGGGGTGAGCATCATGTGCGCGGCTGACTCAGCACTGAACCATACCAGTGCTGCAGAGAAACTCAGAGCCCTTATCAGACATCAGAAAATCTGAGCAGGAAAATCCTTGGATGGTGAAGTGGATTTTCCTGTATCTAATACAGGAAATCCTTCGACTGGAATGGCCATAATGTGCATCTCCTTCAGGGAGAGTCTCTGCTGTCTAAAGCAGGTTGAGCCTACATGTCTAAGCCTCCCTCTGCGCGGGCACAGCTCAGGATTCCTCTCCTCTGGCTGCCTCATTTCGCTGTCCTTCCAGCAGCACAGTGCCTTTCAGCTCTTCTCTCCTTCCAAAGGGCTAAAATTATGAAGGCCACGTACATTTTACACACAGGCTACTTCTTCCTTTTAGGTCACAGTGTTCATTTCATACCTGATTTCAGTTACACTGGAACTTGCTTATCAGCAATCAGCTACTTTGGAATAAGCAACACGTTTTTGTTTATCCGATGCTGCTGACCACAGACAAACGTTGTGCAAGGCCAACCTTGCTCCTGCAGCGCTAAAGGTGGCCGCAGCTCTTCCAAACGCTCCCTGGCCTCTGAGCGGAAGCGGGGTAATCAGAGGCGGTCAGTAACGAGCAGGTCTCTCGGGAGAGCCCTCTGCACAGCGGTAAGGCGCAGCCACGC
>NW_009942885.1:0-2560 GCF_000696875.1 Nestor notabilis | reverse complement strand
CCTTTCCCTTTGAGACAGACCTCCAATGACAGACACATCTGTGATAGGATGCTGAGCCAAAGGGATTCCTCGTTTCCCTCCCACCTCCAGCAGCACACCAGGGGGATGCTCAGGGAGGAAGTGCAGAAAGCACCCGGCTTTCTGCAGCCCAGCATCAAGGGCTTCCTGGTGCACCCGGTGCCTAGGACAGACAGGGGTACGCTTCACCCTGCCCAAGGCACTCCTGCCTCCACCCTCCATTCTTTTAAACCTGCTACTTCAGAACTCAAAAGCAAGCAAAAAAAGATAAAAGAAGGAATAGTCGTCCCTCCATCACCCTCTTCCTCACACCTCTGTGTCCCCCACAACCTGCATCTTCCCTGCAGCCCCCCCATCCCTGTACCTCTCCTGTACAAGTGTCTTGGCCCTTCTTTCCCAGCCTTTCCCAGTTCTGAGTTGATGCTTTCAAAGAGCCATCCACAATGACTTTAAGATCTCTTTCTTAAAATGCTAATAAGTAATTTAAAGACTGCCACTGTGCATGCATGGGTTTAGGGTAATTTTTTTCCTGTGAATCCCTTTTCATTCATCACTGACTACATTTAATCTGCCACTTTATAGCCTGGTTATCCAGTGTCATGAGATCCTTTTACAATATTTTAAAGACAACTGTTGTTTTTATCATCCTGAATAATTTTGTATAATCTGCAAACTTTCTTGCCTCTGAGCTCCCACCCCTTCCTAACGCATTTATAAGTACATCGCACAGCGCAAGCCTCACGCTGACCCCCGTCCAGTGGGAAAACTGACTCTTTTGTTTCCCCCTCTTTAGCAGAGTTTAATCCATGAGAGCCCTTCCTCTAAAATTACTGGTCTGGAGTCTCCTGGATCACCCAAGGAGCTCTTCCTAAAGGATGCTCATCCCTCTTGCTCTGGCCCAAATACTCATTTGACCAATTTATTTTAAAATATAAGAACTTCTGCCACCACTTCAGGGCCATCTCAGCCCTGCCCTGGGGAGGAAAACTCCTTGGCACGAGTGCCCTGGGCCATGGCCATTTGCGGGGGTACACTGAAGTAGTTCCCCTCTCCCCACTTGCTCCATCCTGGTTGGGTTTACCCTCCCAGTTCTCATTTGTTGAGGTGGAATTTGGGGGGACAATTAATTTCTTCTCACAGGCTATTTTCAGCCTCCTCTCAGCCTGACATAGCTGGTTTTACATTCACTACACCACAGGTTCTGATTTTTTTTCCTCGTTTTCCCCTTTTAGATACAGCTTCCAATTTCTGAACAACATGTTTTTACCTCCAGCGACCTCCTTCAATTTGCCATTTAATCAAGATTTATTTAAAAAAAAAAAACCAAACCACCAAACCTCACACATTAAACGGCCGCATCCATTTATGCTGAGTTTTAATGTAATTTCCTTCATCACGTGCAAGTACGTCACTCTTTCAGCTTCTCCCTTCGGTGACCTCCTTCATTTTGCCTTACTTGCAAAGTGTTACCATGAAGTATTTTTGCAGTCTTTTTACAGTATGATGGTGCCATAAAGAAAAGTGCTGGCCATTTTATGGATGCAATGGTCGGCCTCTGAGACAAAAACCTAATTTATTAGACCAACTGATAAAACTCCACCAACTTCTGGAGCTCACCATCTCCTTTATGTCCCTAAACATCTAGCAATCGGTGCCACAATTCAGGTTAGAGGGGTAGCAGAGACTGAATGTTGCTCCCTTCATCCCTGAGCATAGAAATTCAGAGAGGACGGACAGCACAGCACTCCTTCATAGAATCACAGACTAGTTTGGGTTGAAGGGACCTTAAAGCTCATCCAGCTCCACCCCCTGCCATGGGCAGGGACCCCTTCCACTAGAGCAGGTTGCTCCAAGCCCCTGTGTCCAACCTGGCCTTGAACACTGCCAGGGATGGGGCAGCCACAGCTTCTCTGGGCACCCTCTGCCAGCGCCTCAGCACCCTCACAGGGAAGAGCTTCTGCCCAAGAGCTCATCTCAATCTCCCCTCTGGCAGGTTCAAGCCATTTCCCTTGTCCTATCCCTACAGATACAAAGCCCCTCTCCAGGTTTCCTGGAGCCCCTTTAGGCACTGGAGCTGCTCTAAGGTGTCCCCTTGAGGAGCCTTCTCTTCTCCAGCTGCCCCAGCCCAGCTCTCTCAGCCTGGCTCCAGAGCAGAGCTGCTCCAGCCCTCGCAGCAGCTCCGGGGCCTCCTCTGGCCTCGCTCCAGCAGCTCCACATCCCTCTTGTGCTGTTCCCCAGAGCTGGATCAGGGCTGCAGGGGGGGTCTCCCCAGAGCGCAGCAGAGGGGCAGGATCCCCTCCCTGAGCTGCTGCTCACACTCTGGGGGTTCAGCCCAGCACACAGGGGGGCTCCAGGCTGCAAGCCTCCATCCTGCTCCATCCTGGGCTACTCACCTGCATCCTGCTTTGCTTGGAGAGCCAGCACACCCCACACCACCACCCCTGTGCTTGCACCCTGGCACAAAGTGCCATCCATTCATTCAACACATTCCCAACACACCTGATACTGGTATGAAGTTGGTATAGATATATCCCTGTACACA
>NW_009942884.1:27413-27642 GCF_000696875.1 Nestor notabilis | reverse complement strand
GGGTGAAGCCCCGGGTGGGGAACCGGGGTCTTTTGTCACTCCTGCATCCCTCGGAGCCCGGGCAGGGCCGGGAAGTCTGCCGCGGGGATGGGAGATGGTGTTTTTCCTCCCTCCTGGATGCTGGGAGGTTAAGTGAGATGTATTTAGCATTGGCGTTTATCAGCAAGTAAATATCTAGCTCGGCGTGAGAGCAGCAATGTGAAGCCTCCTTGCTTGCTTTGCCTGCCGG
>NW_009942884.1:26799-27401 GCF_000696875.1 Nestor notabilis | reverse complement strand
GACTGTTGGTGAGGTGATAATGTGCAAGAGGGGGGAAAAAAAAGCAAAGCAAAAAAAGGCAGAGGGGAGAGAAACCTCGATTCTCCTGCCCGGCCTCGTTACAGCATCGGCGCTGGGTTCGGTTGGAATTCGGAGGGTTATTTTTCCCTTTTGGCGTGAGACGCAGAAAGTCTCCCCGTACGCTCGGTGCATCCTCGCGAGGTCTTTTAAGTTTGGCGTGTGCCATCATTCAGGTTTCACTGATTCTAGTTGTTTTGTTAAAAAATAACCCGCAAGAATCTGAGCTGCACAAATGTTCATCATCCTAATGTCCTGACACAACCCATGCGAGGCAGGAGCCGAAAGAGGGGGAGAGAGTGAGGATATGTGCTTTCCCAGTCGAGGCTGGGAATCCTCGCGAGGTCTTTTAAGTTTGGCGTGTGCCATCATTCAGGTTTCACTGATTCTAGTTGTTTTGTTAAAAAATAACCCGCAAGAATCTGAGCTGCACAAATGTTCATCATCCTAATGTCCTGACACAACCCATGCGAGGCAGGAGCCGAAAGAGGGGGAGAGAGTGAGGATATGTGCTTTCCCAGTCGAGGCTGGGAGGGGGGCGTCCT
>NW_009942884.1:15328-26778 GCF_000696875.1 Nestor notabilis | reverse complement strand
TGTGGGAGGGAGTCTAAATTGTCCTGAGACCCTATTCAATCCAGCAAGGAAGATGGAGGATCTTGCTGCTGCAAAAAAAAAATGCACGGCAGAAATCTCAGCCAGCTCCTCTCTGACTTGTTACCTCCCTTCCGAAAATAAATAAATAAGCAGGGAAGGAATCAAAGCAAACCCCCATGATTTGCTGTAATGTTTTCCATGATACCTTTATCCTGCACGCTTTACAGTCAGAGAGTCCAGTGATGGAGGGATGTGAGAAGCAGGGAGAAAGACTCTGAGGTTTATCATCACAGGAGGGGGGAGAAGTATCGGATGGTGTTTGAAAGGAGGCTTGTCAAGCACTGAGGTAGGGGGAGAAAATGCCTGTTCCAGGCAGTTGGCCTGGGGGAGAGGAGGAGGAGGAAACAGCTTCAGCACCAGTATTGGGTGGGAAACCTGTGGAGGGAGCATGTAGACAGATGGGGGAGCGGGGAGGAAGGATGTCCAAGGAGCACCTTGGACCGTCTCCTTAGAGGGCTTTAAAAACAAGGGGAATTTTGAACTGGATCAGGACACGAACAAGGATGGAATGTAGCAAAGCTGAATGTGGTGCTGCAGGACTTCATGGCATGGAAGAAACCAGAGGTTGAGTTTTCCGATGTGGCAGAGTTTGGGGCAGTTGGGGGAGCGGGGAGGAAGGATGTCCAAGGAGCACCTTGGACCGTCTCCTTAGAGGGCTTTAAAAACAAGGGGAATTTTGAACTGGATCAGGACACGAACAAGGATGGAATGTAGCAAAGCTGAATGTGGTGCTGCAGGACTTCATGGCATGGAAGAAACCAGAGGTTGAGTTTTCCGATGTGGCAGAGTTTGGGGCAGTTGGCAGGGGGAGGACATCTTTGTAGCCAGCTCGAGGGGTGGTAGCAACCTGGGCAAGGATTGCAGCTGAGGGGATGGGGAGAGAGCGTGTGGCTTGCCATTTCCATAGGTGGTTCCTCTGTCAGGGGGACCCTCTGTTTAAATGTGTTTGTAAATATCTGTTAATTACATTGGAATTTGGCAATGGCAAAGACAAAATGCCCGTCCCTTGTGAAAATAGGTGTGGGGATGAAGTAAAGCTTGGTCGTGAATGCTCCCGCACACCCCTCTGTGTGCACAGAAGCAGCAAGTTAGTGCAAACACACCTTGTGCAGCACGTTCCTCCTCCTGAGGGGCAACATGCACACGTTGTAAGCGTGGATCCTACACAGACACGGCCCAATTCTTGTGTTTTCCTCAGTTTACATAATAGCTTATTCTATCAGCAGTAGTATTTGACAGCCAACTTTGCAACAGCACCAGTTGCGATGTGAGGCGGCTGCGACTGAAAACCAGTATGTGCCATGTTTTAGCTTTTCTGTTCACAGCAGCGCTCCCGTGATGGAGCAGGCACCGACCACAGACATCACATGCACGAGAAGGCGACGCCATAAAAATGTTGTGCACATACACATGCAGAGGACTGATCTCGGGTCAGACATCCTCGACAGTTGCTCTCTTCGGGAAGGAGCTGAAGCAGCGCTTGCTCGTTGCGGACAGAACACATGCAGGTCACACACGTGTGATGCTCCACCTTTCCCCTCCGGGATCACCTGTTTGAATTCCAATTGGGCTCGCAGCTTGGGGAAGTTTTGCACCCCCCCTGACTGGGGATTCGGTGGTGCCCTTTCAGTTCCAGCTTGGCGCTGGACGGGCTAGAGCCACAAAAGCTTAACAACAGGGAACGCTAATGAGCCCCTGCTTGGCATGCTGAGAAGAAAGGCCAAGGGCTGAGCGGGCATACAAACAGTGGCGTGGAGCCCCCTGGCCAGAGCCTGGGCCTCGGCGTGGAGGCTGGGGGGGTAGCAGAGCCTCCGGAGTCGGGAACAAGACGGCAGCGCTGCAGCAAAGGCGCGAGAGGAAACCATGTTGGGGGGAGGCGAGCAGGCTGCTGTTTCCACATCATCTGAAAACTCAACCTGCTGTCAGGACAGAAGGAAGCCTTGTGCATATTTTATGTCACTTTTCTCCTTCTAGGACAAGCTGCTGATCTGATCAGCTACGTGCTTTAAAATCCTTGACGCGCTGATCAGCAAGTATGACTCAAGGCCAGTAACCAGCCTTGGCCTCCTGCCTCTGCTCCTTTGTGGACAGTGGTTGCACCTCATGCTGCCCTTCCCCGGAGAACTGTGCACAGATAAACCCTGCACGCTGCTCCTCAACTACGGCATGGGATGTGCCTAGCTGCATGGAGACAGGGACAGAAAATGGCAACGTGTCAGGGCCGGGGGGGGAGGAGGCGGGGAGGGGACTTGGCCATTTCTTATGCTGTTTGCTGATGTGTGCGAGGAGCCTGAGTGGGTAAATCGGTTCTCCTTCGAACTGGTTGCGTGTTGCTCGGGTCAGAGCTGCTCCTGCCTCCGGGATCTTCAGCGGTGGCTCAGGAGTTGGTGGGGCTGGCAGTAAACAAAATGTATTCTGTGCCTTCAGCCTGGATTTTGTGACGTTGGGGCCGTCACACGAGAGGATTTCTGTTCAGTAGTTACTCGGTGTTGCTCCTGCATGGCAGAGCTCCTACCCGCTGGAGATGCGGGCACCACCGGTGCTCCCTGCCCTACACCTGAGGGTGCAGGCGTTTTGGGTGCTGTAGTTTGGGTAAGAGTCTCGCGCACACAAACACATTATTCCTGTGTCCTGTGACCAAACTGACTACACACCATTTTGGGACACATGAGGAAGCGAATATTTTCGCTATGTGAGGCAGAGTTATGCACTTCACCGTTTGAGTTAACGTCACCCCTGCTTTCCCCTTCGCTTGTCCGTTTTGAGGCATTAGTGGTCTTGAACATGGAGGTCTCAAGCACGGAGGTCTTGCAGAACACAAGATCCTGTCGGGCAGCCTTAGGCAAATTTCTTTGAAGCTGGGGTGGATCCTCCTGCTGCAGTGTGTAAAACGGGGGCAGCACTTGCCCACCTCCCGGGGAAGGAGCCGCACACCGTGTTGCTGGTGTACGGTTGTGAAGTGCTCCTGTGCAGGCACCGCAGTGGGCTTGTGCGCTACCCCATGAACAAAGCCTGTGGCTTTGCACCCAGCGTGACTCATGCTACAGTAGATTCTGCTACAAGTATGTGCACACTCGGGCTCTGCTGGACGGTGAAGTCTGGTTTGTCCTTCCAGCAGAAAACAGCGCAACTTGCCAGTGACACGGGCTGTCCATGTATTCCCATAACAACAATATTACAAACATATGGTAAACCTGGTGTAACAACTGCTCTCCGTGCCCTCATGCAAAACAAGCAGCCGATTAACAACAACTCGAGGCTGTCTGAGGCTCTGTCTCCCCAGACTGTGATCTCATCAGCTTTCCCAAGCCAACCTCAACCTGGTCACTGCTCGGATTGTAAACTTGTGTGTGTGTGTGTGTGTAGCGGGGAGAGCGGTTTGTAGGGATGGCTGTTTGTGCTTCAGTCCGCTTCCTTCTGACTCAGAACTGAACCACCCTTCGGTAGGGTGTTTGGGGATAGTATGCTGAGGACGCTGCGCATCAGTTTAGTTCTTGGAAGAAGTTCTGCAGTGCCCGGGCTTGCTTACAGCTGGGTTTTTCTCAACATCCTTTGTAAAAACAACCCCCTGAAAACTACTGTGACTATTAAAGACGCCAGGGTAATTTTTGCCAAAAGAAGAGGGGGGTGGTCTTAGCCCCGGGCTCTTTGCCAGACTGGAGCTCAGGAAATTGCAGTCTATCTAGGTAAAACTCCCCTATAGTTTAAATGAAAAAAAGTATTCATCTCTTACTGTCTTTAAGGGTTAGCACTGCAGTTCTCTGGAGCCTTAAACAGACAGTACATTCTAGCTGGGGAGGTGGTTACAGTTGCTTGCCGGGAGAAGAATTTTTTAATGCAAAAACTGGGGCCTTTTTTGCATTTTTGGGATGCTTTGTATTGCAGAATGCTGGATACATTTTAGGTAATTGCAAAGCTTGAATGGATATGTGGATCAACGTACCAATCAAAGTGCAAGGGAATACACCGGTGTGGTGTGTGTGCAGCGGGCAGGCATCTTGCAAATGTGTGTTGTTTTCTGGAGCTGAAAAATAAGGACCAGTTTTTCAGTCTTGCGCGTGTGCATCTGGGGGCTGGATTTTGTATGTTGAGCAGCAATTGCTTTTGTAAGCTGCTGCTAAGGCACATAACTGGCTGTGTGCAATTGCAGTAATGGAACGTGAAAATGCAACTACACAACAGACCTGTAATCTTGCATGCAAAATACTGCTGGTCTAGTTCTCCAGGTACCAAAAAAAAATGGTCTGAGATTGTACTTGCCTTTCCATTTAACTGTGTTCACCTGCATTTTTCAGGTGGCAGCTGTGTGTATGGAGCACTGAGTGATTATCCTTCCTGTTTTCACTCCAAAAAGGAGAAAATCAAACCCTCACTAGTGATCAGGGTGGTGCATGTGTTGTGGATGAAGTTGGGTGCGGGGGGGTTGCAGTGATAATACCCATAATCTCTGAAATTCTGGGGAAGTGCATGGGCAAAGGAGGAGAGGTGAGTGAGCTTCTGTTCCTGCTACGGACAAGGAGTATCGCACCACTGAGTTGGTCAGCGGTGTCAGGATCTGGCCTCTCCTTCGGCTAAATCCACTACTTTCAGCATTCCAAAACCAGAACGTGCACTTGGGTGCAGATGGATGCAGGGCTGAATGTTGACACCAGGGAGGGTGTCTTTGGATATTCTAGCCCAGGGCAGCGCAGAACCCAAAGTGTGGAGCAGGTTTCCTTCTTCTCTCTCAGTGGGTGCATCTCAGCCCGGGGGACACACGGGGGAACAGCTCACTTTCTCTGCCGCTTCACTCTCCAGCTTCTCTGGTGACACTGATAACAAAGGGCTGCTCGGCATTAGGTGATACGGATCTCTCAGCCCACTAAACCCGAGTCCTGCAGGCTTCTCACTAGCCCCTGGGGCTTGAGTGTCGCTGCCCCGGGTAGCCCGGGACAGTCCCCCTGCCCCGGGGGACACACGGGGGAACAGCTCACTTTCTCTGCCGCTTCACTCTCCAGCTTCTCTGGTGACACTGATAACAAAGGGCTGCTCGGCATTAGGTGATACGGATCTCTCAGCCCACTAAACCCGAGTCCTGCAGGCTTCTCACTAGCCCCTGGGGCTTGAGTGTCGCTGCCCCGGGTAGCCCGGGACAGTCCCCCTGCAGCCCAAAGGCTGCACATTACCCACGAGGTATGCTGAAAACCATGATTATATTTTGGGGTTATTTCTTGCCATCCTGGGTCCTTGACTGCAGTCGATTCCATTTTGCATGCTGCTCTTTGTAATTGAATCTATCGATGTATATTTAATCCACTTGGCACCACGGTTTGTAACTAGGCACTGCTTCCCAGCCTTCTGTCACTTGTTTTCACAATTACCATCTTTAAGTGAGGGTGGATGCCTGCCGCTCAGCAGTAAGCCTGGTGGCTGTACTGCCTTGGAGGACCCGTGCTTGGTGGTCAGGTCGGCACAGCTCCTATCCTTTCATCTGGATGTCAGCCTGGTGTGTAGGACTTGGGTTATGGAAGCTAAGCCTGTTGGGTTTAATTCTCCTCTCTGCCACTGATTTGCTGTGTGTGATCACGGGCAAGTCCTTTAACCTCAGATGGCCTCAGCTGACTTATCTACTCCAGAAAGGTGTTGTAATGCTTAATTATTGCCAGCCCTTCAGAAAACCCTGGGGGAAGAAAAATGCATTTTATTCAGAAATGTCTCTGACCTCCCTGGCCTTTCTTAGCCATCTCGGTGGTGGTAGGAGATAGTCTCTTTCCTCCCTTAATAATGCTGCTTCCATTTTTCATCTGTACATTCACCCACTCTCTCAGCTGCATGTAAGAATGCCAAGCTGTCTGAAGTCATGGAAATATTTTTATAAACTTGACAGCCACGACAAACATTCCTCCTCAGCAATAAACAAACAAGGTACACAACCTGCCATTAGCATCACTTTATAGCAGAGAGTCCTTCGTCACTCACTGACAAGGGAATCCTAGCGCTAGCAGGCCATAAAGTAGTGTTGTTTGAGGTTAGGAAAATACTGGATCCTTTGGGTTCTTGTGTGCAGTGAGTAACTGGGAAGCTCTGTTTGCCCATGTGTGTACTGGAGAACAAGCAGGCGCTGGGTATTTGGTTTATTCAGGGCTCTTACAAACTATATTTGGCTTGGGTGTACTTTGCGTTTGGGGCTTGGTGTTTGTTTGTATGCACAAAATGCACTGTCTTCCATGAAGCATAAAGGTGGTACAAATTAGACTGGATAAATATTGGGCACAAAAAAAGGAGCTGCAGACGAAAGATGTTAGTGGGTGCTGCAAGAGCAAAGCCCCCATCGCGGCCTCCTGCACCCTGCCTTGGGTGCTGCTGGTAGCTGGTAGGCTTGGCAAGCATCTGAACCCACACTGAGACATCTTTTCCCTGCAGGTAGTTCTCCACGTAAGCCTTCAGATAGTGCTTGTTTGGTGCGGTTTATGTTAGTTTACTCTGAATATGTCTAAATCCAGACCTCCAGAGACCGGTGCTGGCGAAAAAGAGCGGGTGCCACTCTTTTTCCTGTTACTTTGGGTTACCGCTTGTTCTTCTAGCCTCTTTCTACCATCTTGGGGTAATGGGCTCTCTTTGGTGTGCTCGGGAGAAGCAAGTCAAGACTGTGGATCTGTTGGAGCGGGTCCAGAGGAGGCCACAAAGATGATCAGAGAGCTAGAGCTGTGGAGACAGGCTGAGAGAGCTGGGCTTGTTTGGTCCTGAGAAGAGAAGGCTCCAGGGAGACCTTAGAGCAGCCTCCCAGTGCCTAAAGGGGGCCTACAAGGAATCTGGAGAGGGCCAAGGATATGTACTGACAGGACACGGGGAATGGCTTTAACCTGCCAGAGGGGAGATTGAGATGAGCAGAAGCTCTTCCCTGTGAGGGTGCTGAGGCGCTGGCACAGGGTGCCCAGAGAAGCTGTGGCTGCCCTATCCCTGGCAGTGTTCAAGGCCAGGTTGGACACAGGGGCTTGGAGCAACCTGCTCTAGTGGGAGGTGTCCCTGCCTGTGGCAGGGGCGGTGGCCCTGTCCATGGCAGGGGGTTGGGACTGGATGAGCTTTAAGGTCCCTTCAATCCAAACCAGTCACTTGTATCTTTGAAAGACTCTTAAGCAGGTAGCTAAGCTCCTTTCTACCATCTCCCTCATTCACTGGCTCTCAGTCCCTGCACCTTGAGTTCCCCTGCTTCTTAAAATGAAGACGACAGATCTTCACTCTGCTCCCACAAAACCTTTGAAAGCTAAGGACAAAAACATGCAGGGTTTTTGTTTGTCTTCTCCAGGAGACCATAAATCCCTCTCTTCTCCCCTCTCTCCTCTCTTTTCTCTCCCTTTTCCACTCATTTTAAGAATTCTTATTATATTCTGTCCCTCTAGGTCTCCTCTACTTCCACCGCTCTTGCAATCTGTCTCTCTCTGCTGTTTCCATATCCCCTTCTATTTGCAGCTCCCTTCCTTCTGTTCATGTCATTTTCTTCTCTCACCCTGTATCTCCTACCCTCCCCCACTATTCATGCGCCGCACACTCTTCCTATCGCCTCTCTCTAGTTTATCCCCCAAATTCCTGCCTTACGTGTCTCTCTGACGCAGACCCCTTTTTGTTGTCCCTGGCTGCGTGTCCCTGCAGCCGGGCCACATGGGCTGGCCAGGGCATGGGATCGGCCAGGCAGCCCCTGGTTGTAGCGTGCCCTCTGGCTGAGCAAGGAGAGACTCCCTCTGCTTATGTCCTGCCGGCTCTGGATGAGGCTGACCCGGCTCTTGTTGTGAGCTGCAGCACGGTTGTCACTTCAATGTCTGAGTAGTTTGTTTCTGCCTCGAGCCTGATAAAGTCTGCAGTCCTGAGTCTTGTCTCCTGATGTCACCTTACCTCCCTGGACATGGCCTTGTGCCTTGCTCTGGTCCTGGACTATTGTCCTACTCCCGTTCCTCCAGCTTCCCCCTGGCTGTAGACACTCTGCCCTGAAAACATGGGTTGTGCTCTGCCTGGCTGCTTGGAGACATCTGTGGTTGTCCCCCTGCATCACTCCCCATGGAGTTCAGGTCCTCTGCTTTGCCAGGGAAAGCCGTGACAGGAAGGAGAGGACTAGCACCGGAGATCTGGGGGGGTCTCCTCATCTTGTGGAGAGTTGCACTGAGCCCAGAAGCCAGCACCCAGCACATCAGGACAGCTGTGCTCTGTTCCGGCTGCTTAGCGAGGGAAGAGAGTTGTGCTTTGGATGGGACCGGAACAGCAGGGTCGCTGCCTTAGGGAGAACCCCTTTCCCATCTGCCTGAAGGATAGCCACAAAGAGGTTATCCCACTATCTGATATGGGATAGCAGTTCCTCCAAGTCAACCTATTTAACCACCTCCCTGCAGGGGCAGGATTTTGCCTGCAGGGATCCTGGCCAGCAGCGACAGTTGAAAGGTGGTGGTATGGTTTAGATATCCCTTCATGGACTCTGCCTCCACAATGGGGACATGGAGAAGTCCTTTCCCCAGGGCAGGGAGAGGTGGCTGCAGCTAGGCTGATGGGAAAGCTGGCAAGTGAGGGTTCATCAGGTGTCCCTGACAGCAGGGCACAAGGAGATCATGCAGGTGGCCATGTGCTGAAGTTCATCCAGTGTTCTACAGGACAGGGCATGGTGACTTTGTGGCCTCCAGTGCAGTTTAGCTCTGTTTCTGGGTAGCGCCACGTTTGCCCCTTCCAGCTGTGACTCAGGCTCAGGCTCATGAAAGTCCTCAGCCTCAGCTCTCGTAACCAGAGTGTTCCTGAATTCTCCCTTCTGTTTCTGCAACTGACCGACCTTTCCTTAGCGTGCTGAGATGGTCTCCCTTGTGTGGCTCCGTGCAAGGTGCCATATACCTTTTCCCATTTTTCCCACAGCCCTTTCTTTCCCTCTCCATACCTGCCTCACCTGTTTTACCTGCTCCTTCCCTCCCGCTCTGCCTCTGGGCTAGGTCTCTCTCCAGACGCTTTCCAAAACCTCGTTCCTCTGCCTTGTTTGCCCTCCCATCTGGCTTCCTTGTCTCTCTGGTCATGCTGTGAGCTGTCAGCAGCTCCGGGAGAAGGACCATTGCAAGAGCAGGGCAGAGACTGGAAGGTGCTTGGGAGAGCAGAGGGGGAAGGCAGAGTATAACTAGGTCAGGGTCCATCGTTTGCTGGTGTCTTTGGTCTCTTCCAGGTATGTGCTGTTAGCAGAAGTCCCCTTCCCCCAGAAGAGTGATTTTCCCATTGCTTCTGCTTCACTATTGCCAAGCTCCTGAAAGGTTAATGAAGTCATTCACTGCAAAAGGAAAAGCACATCTTCCTGTGTTTTGCATAAATTAATCTTGGAGATTGTGGAGCAGCCCGTGTACCCGGCACAGGGCATGCAGCGGTGTCCTTGAGTCTTGGCACCCAAAGCGCAGCTCTGGGATTATCACTTGGGTGATACTGTCCAGTCCTTGAGATCAACTTCGGCTAAAACCTGGGTGAAAAGCCGTGGCCTCCCCACTGTCTCTGTTCACGTTTTGTTGTGACTAAAGGGGACTAGAGAGGAGGTACCCAGGAGTGCCCACAAGCCTCCCCTTCCTCTCATTGCGGTGGATCCTCATTTCCCACAGATCCTCTTTAGAAAATGCCTTGTATCAGGTTTCATTCCCACTGGATTTTTTTCTGCCTGAGAAGTAAGGAAAAAAATCATTCGGTTGGTTTTGAATCGCATGAGTGGGAGCAGGAACCAACCCCAGAAGATAAGTGTTCTGACCTTTACCACACTCAGATAAATGAAAATAATAACAAATAAATACATCTTGTTTCTAAACCTCAGACTCAGGGATGTGTCCCTGCCGTATGCAACAAGAGCCTGAGCCAGGGCTCTCGGGAGGGTTGAAGATGCGAACCTGGCAGCTCTCTGCAGTAAGCAGTAGCCTCTCTGCTTTCCTTTTGGAAATGCAGCTGGACCAACCCAGATATTCAGGATGGGAAGGGACAGGGACAATGCCCCCAGTCTCCTGCCATCTCGCTGCTGGGATGCTGGATGTTTTCCCATGACTAGCGCTTCACGAGAAGGAGAGTTTGATTATTTCTGGTGCTTGTCTTTGTCCTTGCACTTTCTGCCTCTTCTTTTAAGGCCCTGCAGGGCTGGCCACCAACTGGACCTCTGCGTGTAGGCGAACCCTGGATGAGAGTATGGGATTTGCTTTGAAAAAACCCCCATGTTAAAGCTCCCAAACTGGCGAGTGTTTGATAACGACTGAGGGAACCTGTCTGGAAGGAGGACACTGAACTGTGGCTCACAGCAAGCTCCCTGGGTCCAGGTCTTAGTTCAGTGGCTCCAACCTCTACCATCCCCTGCAGATGCCCCTGGGGAGGTCCATGTGAGACGGCTTCTCTTTGCAGGCCTCTGGTGACAGTAACTGTTAGCACAGTGCATGCTGAAGTGCTGACATGGGACTGGGGTCCTGTTGGGCAGTGTACTGTCCAGACACCGGAAAGAGACAGTCCCTGTCCTGGAGGACTTATTGTAGTCCCAAATTAGAGCATTCATGGTGTAGTGGTTGTGACTTGATGTTCCTCCACCAGGACATTGCTTTCCTTCCTTCCTCTGTTACGCAGGGAGCTTGTTTGCTTGGTTTGTGCCATCCAAACCACCGCCAACTGAAGAGACGCCTCTATGCAGAGCTCAGGGAGGATGTTAGGAGGTTTTTGGCACTCTGTCAGTGTAAAGCATCTTATTTATCAGAGTCTAATGCCCGTTTGGGATGCACTTCTGATCTAAAGCTCCTGAATTCCTTCCTTTTAACGCTGAAGATGCCATTCAGAGGCCCCCTGGGCCCAATCTGTGCTTCCGGTGAGCACTGCCCTGGTCATATATCTACCACTGTCTTGCTCAGACTTTGGGTTCAGTGATTTTGTTTCCATTAGAAAATCTCCTCCAGCTCACCTCTTCCTGCAGGGATTCCAGCAGATACCTGAATAATACCTGTGGGTACTGTATTGCAGCATATGGAAGCACGTGCATTTTCAACATGCAGCCTAGCGTGTGTATGGATGCTTGCATTTGTGTTGTACGGATGCTTGCGTTCGTGTCTTTTAGTGTATTTGGGCTGGAGGAGGTAGCAGCAAAAGCCTTGGCAGCTGGGAAGAAAGGAATGGCAGGCTTTCCAGGGGAGGGAAGGGAGAGTTTGGTAGCTGAGATAAGGCTTGGGTAACAACTGGAGGGGCAGATCAGATTTAGGATCCATGTTGCTCGCTTAAGAAAATAGGAGAAGTGGTACATTGTTTACTGGGGATTGTGTTATTCCTGTGCATTATTTATTAATCTTCTGCTAATGGTACTGCATAAAGAAGTGGCACTTGTACAGGAATTTCACAGACAGCAGGAGGATCAGTTCCAGGAGGTATTGTAACCAGGTCAGGTTGGT
>NW_009942884.1:0-15297 GCF_000696875.1 Nestor notabilis | reverse complement strand
TGGGCTTAGTTTTGACAGGCTTTGGAAAAGAGAAGATTGTTCATGAGGCATTTGGAGGGAAGAAGGGGGGTGTCTGTGACTCACCAGGGAACAATGATCACTGCGACGATAAAGGGCCAGGCTGGAAGAAGACGTGGAGACAATGGGGAATTCCTGGTTCAGCGGCTTCAAGATTCCAGCCTGAAGTACTAGAAAGCGTGAGAAAATTAAGTGTTTAGGAGGAAGCTTTAGGACTAATAAAGGCAGCTGGTGAGAGAAAGCCAAAAGTAAAGAGACAGCAGGGTTTACTACATGCTGTACCTCGAAGCGGATCCTGGAAGGCTTGATTTTGAGGCAGGAGTTGGAAGAAGGGATGTACAGAGGAAGATGGCCCGTGCAGTGAACGTGACTGAACCATTCTTGACTTGCCTGTAGTGCCCAACAGCACAGACCTGCCTGTACACTGCAGCCTCCGCAGGGGTGACAGGCTCAGCAGGGGTGTTGGGGCACTCTGACTACCTAGGGACAAGAGGCCACGGGAGGTTGTGAAGTCTGCAGCACAGACAGATGAGTGCTCCCAGCCACATCTTGACTACTGGTCCTTCCTTGCGTTTGAAAGATGTCCAGTCACTTTCGAGAGGTGGGACTGGTGTTTTGGAAGGTGGCTTTATTCTTTCACTTGGCCGTGGAACTGAAATCGGCCAAAGCATCTGAGGTTTAGATGGCAGAAACCAGGAGGTTTCCTCCAGCAGGAGGAAGTCACACTGCTGGTGCACACCATCGCTGGGTGAGAAGCAACTTCTGAAATACTGGCCAACTCGCAGTCCCCAGAATACCCAGACAAAAATGCAGTGCTCAAAGGGGTTTTTCTAAGCTTCGTTTTACCCACCCCTTTGGCCATGTCGACATTAGTCAGGGATCACCCTGCTTACTGCTTGAGACTGTTCCTATAAGCCGAGGGCAGGTCTAAGTGGTCGCTGCCTTGGTGTCTCTTCTACCTGAGAACCTCAGTGCTGAGCTGGTGCAGAAGTACTGAGGTTGGAGGAGAGGAGGAAAAACCACAACGTAAACACAGCTTGAAGGGCTGTCCTTCACTTTTCTGACTGCAGTGTAGAGCCAACTTTGTTAGATACAGTCAGACTGTGAACAGGGGGAGTCTTGTAGCACAGACGGGCTTTGCAAGGAGCTCCATTAGCTAGAGCCAGGCTCTTCCCTCAGCCATCACATACAGCACAGCTGAGCCACCGCCACGGAGCAGCGTTGGGATGCAACTTCTTATTATATGCAAGAACGTGCAACAAGTACATACAGCTATTGGCTGTGTTTAAGAGTTGATGTTCTAATGTAATTGTAAGTTTTAACAGTGCACAGCACCCTACAGCAAACCTTACTCTGTGCAGCAGTCGTGGTGGCGTAGGTAGTGCTAAATGCACTGAGAAGTTATAATCATAACTGTGTGGTTAACCTGTAGGTTTTGAATGAACCAGGCCATGATTGACACAGCTCTGCTGGTCCACGGTGTCTAACGGAGCAGAAGGTGACTCAGGCCAACCATCTGAAATGCCTTCAGAGAGCATTTCTCTACCTTGGGAGAAATGAAGATCATCTGGGATCTGGGACTTGAGTTTTTAGCAAGCCTTATCCGTTGGGGAGGGATGGACCATTTCGAAAGCAAAGTGCTGATGAGTCCAGGAATGATAAAATCACCACTGGATTTTTTTGTGTGTGTGTGAACTCCTAGAAGTCATCTATGTTGGTATAAATGAGATCATTTGGCCTAATTAGTTCCAAGCTTAATTAGCAGTAATTATCCCAACATGGGAGTAGTACTCGAGTAGGAAGTACTGAGTCCTCGATTAGATAGATCTCTAATTGGTGTTACAATATTGTAATTAAAGCGTGCTTGTACGCCTCTGCCTCTGCAAGTGATTTGTTTTATGTCTGATTAAACAGGGAGTCCGGCAGCCTCAAGGAGGCCAGGCTATCGCTACTGATTGAAACAGCGTATTACTCTGTGTTATAGGAAAGAAATGATGAATCACATGTACTGGGAAACACTGTGGGCCAAATTAATCCTTTGAGTAATTGCTACTGGAGTTAAGGAAATTACAACAGAGGTGAATTTGGCCTCAAGTGCATAAGCTCTATCTGTATATCACACACTTAAACAAATACTCATTTGAATGTGCAGTCTGGCAGTTACACCACCAGACGAGCGCAAGTAACTTAATCTTGCGATCGCTGGGTCGCACGGGTGAGTTTGTTTGGCTGCTGGGTGATGATCATTGTTAGATCGCACACCCTGCTCACGTTTTGCGGGAGTCACTGCCCTGTGTCCCAGGATGCAGAGCTTCAGGACAACTCTCTCTGTCGGGGTGAGACCCGAAAGGTACTGCTGGGGTCAGCGGGAGCACCTTGCAAAGGTGGAGGAGATGGACAGAGAAAAGTGTCCTCTTTTCTTCCAGCTCTAACTTAGCCAGGCTGACCCTCCCCGGCAGCAGACGCTTGAGAAGAGCAGGTCAACAGGTGTTTTTTGGAGAAGTTTAAGAAAAAAGAGAGCGAAACGGGAACTTTCTGAAATTAGTCAGCTTCAAAACATGAAAGCTTCCTATGTCTTTTTAAGAAACCACCTCCTTCGGAGTTGGCAAGTGCACTGCTTTATTACTTATCTGTTCGCTACATGAGTGGGCGACTGTACTTCCTGATTTGGTTCTTCAGTATAGAGAGATCATCAGCATAGGTCTGTAGAGGACAGTAACTCCTCGCCTACGGAAAGTAACAAATAGGAATAAGGATGCGTGTATCTCCTGGTTGTCACAAAGGATTTCAGAGCACAGTCGAGTCATATCCGAAGTAAAATGCCAGCTTATTTCTGTTTTACAGCTGCAGAAGCTGAGGCACAGATCAGTTGCTTCTCTTGCTGTAGCTCATGGAGCAGGTGTATGTATGGCACTTGTATGGCAGCATCAGGAATGCGGTGCAGATCTCACCACCTTCTGCTTCACCCACAAAACCATCTTTCTTTCCCAGTGGGCAAAGTCTAGAAGGAGGGAGATCATTTGAGCGAGGGCATAAAAGTACACAAAATTCTGTTAAAGCATATTAGGCTTAAGAATTTAACCCCCCCCCCCCATATACGGGAATTCAAAGGAAGGGTTTCCATAGCAGCATTGCTTGCCCATATTGTATATACACTGTTTTGCATTGCTCTCATGATGTCAAAGGCATATTCTAATATCTGTGTGTGCAATATGTCTGAATCAGAGTTGCTATGAAACTTAAGGCTGAATTACACCACAGAGGCATATTCTTGTGCGGTGCTGGGAGGAAATAATAGAAGTAGGTTTTGTTCAGATTTTTCTCCAGTGATACATTTTTCTTAGAAAATTGCTGATTTGCCAAAACTGTTGCTATTTTCGGGAAAAGTTGGTTCCAGTTTTGTGTCCCATCTTGAAAAGAACAACAACCCTGAGAAAAGTTTTGAAGCTGTCAAAATGAAGCGCTTCAAGAAGATAAAATGAAATCTTGCCTTTCATTAATTTGGTCGTAGTTTCTAGGTGTAAGTTTTGAAAATGATTCTCTTCCCTTCATCAGATATAGAAGAATCATTTGAAATCTGTTAAAATCTTGAAGGAATAAAACCAATTCCCTTCTCTTTCACCCTGCATACTCCTGACCTGTCCTGAAAGCGGGGGATGACAAGGGAGCAACGGCATCACTCACACCTTGTGTTGCAGTGGGACAGGTTACCCCCAGTTGTAAAGTAGAAGAAAACACCCGTGCAGTACTGCTCGAATCTTTTAGAATGCCTGACTCCCTCTAAAACCCCCAGTATCACCTGGGTATCCTGGGGTTAAGCCTTTGGACCAGGAGGGTTTTGGGTGGGAGCCACTGCTTCTCACATCGTTAAACCTCCCTTCAGCAGAGGATGGGAACTGAGTGAGGAGGGAGCCGCCTCTTCCCCATTGACACCCCACACACAGGGTGATGGGCGCTGGACTTCTGTGCACTGGTGAAGTGCCTCTTAGGTGGCAGCACAGCTCTTCCCTGTTCTTGCCCCGCTCTATCCCCTGCTTTCAGCAGCTCATCCATGCTCTGAAGCTCTCCGGGGGAGAAGGAAGGATGTTGTGCCCCAGGCTGGGAAGGAGCGCTCGTGCTCATGGAAAAGCCCTGTGAGTTGGTTTGGCATCACTCTTCCCGCTGGCAGCAATGTTTCCTCACTGCCAGCATTCCCAAATGTTGGTGTAGCCCGTATGCCAACGGCTGCTTTCTCCCTGCTCCCTCATGTTGCAATTGCTAATTTCTATGCCTGTGCCTGAAGAGCTGTAGTTTAGACTTGCTTTGCCGTGCATTGAAGCCGTGCTTGTTTAGGAAAGAAACTGCAAAAAGGGTGTGGGAGAGAGGAAAAAGAAAAGAGCTTTTTTTCCCCCCCCCCTCCATGTGGCAGTGGTGGATGCTGGGTATTGGAGAGAGACAAGCTGACAAACATCTGAATGAGTGGAAGAGACTCCTAACCCAAAGGGAGGAGTTGTGGTTTAGGTTAAAGCCACAAAGGAAGTGAAGGAGGTTACCACTTTCCTGTCTGTGGGCAGGAGGTTCTCCTTGTGCTCATTTGAAGGCTTAGCTCTAGCTCATTCCTCCCTAGGAACATACTCATCTGTGTACTTCTTGAAAAGCATTCGATCTGGCATCTGATCTTGGGAGTGACAAACATCCCCTTTATCCACAGAAATCAGCAGGAGCTGGGAGCTAAAGAACTGGGAATCACAGTCTAATTTATGGAGCCAGATAGTCTAAAGCATCTTGTTAAGCCATGTGTCTGGTGCTAAAGTATACAGTATATTTCTCCGTGCATCTTCCTCTTTGATTCCAAGATTGCTGATTTTGTTGTGAGTTTCCGTACCTCCAGGGCCTGCTGGCTCCCCACAGGTCTCGCTTCTCTCCTGTTCCTGAGTGATGAGCAAATTGTGTAGCTATCCTGCCTGGATCTGGTGGGCTTGTGTGCTGATACAGGGCAGATTGTGAATGTACCGGGTTCCTTCCGGCATGGCCCGTGGTCAGTATTTTCCTTGCTTTTCACTGCCTGCTTTTCTTTTAATAGCTCAGAGGCTGTAGCTGTATGTGGTCGAAAAGTTTGTTGTCTCAGCTCTGTAGCTTCACTCTTGACCTGCGAGGAGATGGAAGAATACAAGTGCTCTTACAAGGGAGCAAACCTTACCCTGAGCCGGAGGGGTGCTGGTGTGCAAACCTGAGCTGTCACCTGCTGACTGCACACTTACAGCACTGTCAGTGACAGTGACTTCAGGACGTGCCACCAGTGCCTTCTGATCGAGGTGCGCTGCTGTACATGAAAAGAGCATCTCAAAGATGCTCCCTGAAGAGCTGGTGCGTGGTCTCTAACCTTCCATTACCAGCTCGCCTTAGTCCCTAACCCTGGCCTCAGGGTGCAGCACAGTCATTTCGTTTACCAGGTGTGACAATCGTATTTTGCCCTGTGAGGATGATTGCTCTGTCAGGTGTGTTACGCTATCTGTTTGGGGGTTTTGTTGGATTTTCCTTTTTTTAAGGCTTTGTTAGAACTACAAGATATCATTAAAGATTAATGTGTGGCAAACGTGTCCTTTTTTTTTCAGAGTGTTTCCTTTTAGAGACCTTCATGGCATTGATTGCAAGTAGATTTTCCTCCTCTCTTTTAAAACATTTCCTTTGCCTATGGATTTTCAACATTACTCACTGGATCTGTGTGCAGTATGTTCCCCAGACTGTATTATCCAGCCAAATTCCCTTACTGTTGGCTTTCAGGGACCACTTCTGAAGCTGGAAAGACCATTCACTTGCAGTGTTCACTCAGTCCTGAGCAACTATCCAGCGCTGCACCCTCCTTACTCCGGGATGTACGCTGTCATCTTACTGACCCATGGGTCTGCTTTCAGCATGTGCTTCAGTGGGTCCCAAACCCAGCCTGGCAACAGCCTTGAGCTGCCCCTTGCTTGGAGTGTTCATTTGGATGTTTTAGGTGTAAAGGGAAAACAAACTCTATGATGGGGAAGTGAAGAAGCTGGAGTGGTAAGCACCTGAAATTGTAAGGTCATTTGGTTTTGGTATCAGTATTATGTTGCCTGATCTCATCCTTGTGGCCATTAGAGTGGGGTGCGGGGTTTATTTTTGGCGAGGGCAGAGGACTCAGCAGGGAGGCTGGAGTGCCAACGCAGCACAGAGCCCGCAGGAGCGAGGTACCACTGCCCTTTGAAGGGCAAGTGCCCATGAGGAGCAGGCTGAGGTCCACCAGCATCACTCTGCCCCGGGATGGGGCCCTGTGGCCTATGTTCTGCTGGTGGGTTAAAGAGCTCTGTGACAGCCAGCTGTGTCCCACCTCGTGTGGGTTCAGCTGTCTTTTGGTGGATCATATGTGAGTCATTGAAGACTTGGATTCAGACCTTAAAGCATCTGGCTTAGGGTATTTGGCTTTGTTTGCTGTAGTGTTATAGCCTTAGGGCCGTGGAAAGTGCAGCCTTATTGAAATCGTTGGAGCGGTGCTTGCTTATGGCAGCAGGGAAGCTGGGGACATGGTGTTTTGGAATGTGTTGCCAGGAACTTAAACCCTTTTCCTTGGGAGATGCTTTGTAAGGATGGCTCAAGTAAGTGCCTGGGAAACACTGTCCTAATGGAAACAAGACATGGGAATGATCGGGTCTCAGAACAACTCTTATTTCTTCCGCACATCTGTGACTTTCAGAGTCCACCATCCTAAGGTTCAGTCCTTCTTTCCTTCCTCATTACCATCAAATCTTAGTTTTAAAGCTCATGTATACCACACGATGGAGGGGACTGCAGTCTCTGCACATGGGGGAGATGGGGACTTGATGTCACCCAGGCAGGCTGGGGTTGTGTTAGTGGACAAAACAGCAGAAATCCTGGTTAGCTGATTCTTAAATGGAAGATACCTGTGCTTCAGCATCGAAATGCTCACAAGAGGTTTGTGCTACAGCCCTTGGTGGTGGATACTCATATAAAAACAATGACCAAAAATGCAAGTGGTTCTTAAAGACCCTGTAGCCAGTCTATTACCTGCATTGCTTGCATGCTGGCTGGACTGCTGACATTCATTTTGTCCTGGTGTGACAGAAAGGACAGGCAAAAGGTACAGGTTGTGTGTAGGAGCAGATCATCTTGTGAGCAAGCACAGAGAGTGTATCCCATCACAGACGCATTACCGAGGCAGGTCCCCGGTGCAACACCATCTCACATGTTAAATGGATGCTCTAAAATGTAAGGATTCGCATAGAAAAGAAACATGCTGTCCTAGGTGTCTCTCAGGACCTGCAAGGCAGGTATTATAAGCAGATGTATTCATGCTAAGGAATAAACAGATACAATTTAAAATAAGCTGGCAGATTTTGTGCTCAGATGGAGTAGGAACATTCACACAGTCTGTTATTGCAGTTCAGCTGTGAGAGGACTAGCAAAATGTTTGGGCAGAAGTATGTCCAGCCATGACATCTGTTGCTAAAGTGGTCCAGAGTTTGCACCCTAAAAGTGCACAAGTGAAAATGCAAAAGAAGGAGAGTGAAGCATTTCCAGTGAGTGAGGACCTAAGCCACAACTCTCAAGTGTCCTTTGATAATGAAAAGTCTTGTTTTTCTTGGTCTTGTCCTCTGTCATCTATGACCTTGCAGATCTGAGAGCTGCCGATGATTACTGCAGAAGAAAGGCAGCACCACGCTGATGATAAGCCGATATCTGAAGAGCAAAGGGGAAATCTGCTTGTTTTCTTTGGAAGGATCTCACTGTTTTATGTAATCTTTGTACAGCACCCGCAAATCAGTGACTGGTACTTTTGAAATGTATTTCCTTCATCAAAAGCTATTTGAAACAACAGGTAGCACCTATCCATTCAGTCTAAGCTCCCTTGACGTTTTTAAATGACAGATAATGAAAACTGTCTTCATTATTACTCAAGCAATTTCATCAGACTGTCACCAGCAAACAATGGCAAATTAAAGACTGAACAACCCTCAACTCTACTCTCCGAGGTATGTGTGCGAGAATACCCGATGTCTTTTCTACAGCTTCTAGGAAATAGAAGAGGTGATTTCTCAGGTGGGAAGTGTTCCGATGTGCGAGGTACTAGAGGTCAACAGGAACATGTTAAGATCTGTCTGGAAACCAGTGGTCAGATGGCATAAACAGGGAGCACAAATGCATGAGCGATCGTGGGCAGGGAGAGATGCGGCTTATCTAAGAGCGCGCTGAGTTCTGCGCTGCCTTCAGTTTATGAATGGGTTTAAAGCGTGGTGCCAAACAGAGCATATTGCAGTTGTCTAATCCATAGGTGACAGAGGCAGGCGTGATAGTAGGCAGAGCTGCTCATCAGAACAGCCCAGTCAGCCTGCCATTATTGCTACCTGATCGTCGGGAGCTGGTCCAGGCCCCTGGTTCTGAACCTAGCTGAAGGAGCCGCTGTTGAGGTGTGGTGCGAGCTTATCTTCACCTGCTTCTCCTCCCCAGCCAGTGTCAGTCACCTGCATCCTTCCCTTTCACCCCCCTGAATTCACAGACTTAACCAAGCTGCCCCCCACGGTTAGATTAAAGGGAGACACAGAGCAGAAGGGGCATTTCACAATAAAACATCATTTAGATGAGACAGCCACGGTGTGGAAGAGGCTAGCACCAGGGAGTGAATTATAGGGGTCCAGAGAAGAAAAAGGCTGTGGCAGAGAGAGGGTTGTTATTGGAGGACACAGGGAGCAAAATGACTGAGATGGAGGGTGTAGATAAATAGTTAGAAATAGCCACAGTGGTGTGATTTGGAAGGAAAATCAGTCACTACTTCAGTCACCAGTGGTGCTCAGTTTAGGGAGCCGAGTGGTAAATTACAGGCAGGTTAGGACTGCAAGAACATCTGTGACCCTGTGAAATGCTGGAGAGAGAAAAGTTGCAGTAGCAGTGAGTAAGATTCAGATCTCATCTATCTGAGCATGAGTATCTCAAGGTGAAATAACAGAAGGAGAGGAGGCGGGAATATTGATTACTGCCTCACAAAACAGACAACAACGCCTACTTTTTCATAGCAAGAATTTAACCATTCGCTTTAATGGGCCAGTCTGCAGTACTGTGGGGGCTTGGTTTCTTCTTTGCGTGCAATCTCGAGGGGAAATCATGCTGAAGTTGTTTCTATTTTATTGTGGGGAGAGACGTGAACAAAATTTCACCCTCAGACACGTGTGTGCTGGCTGCAGGGGCAGCTGTGGTCTGCGAGTGTAACCTGCCTGCAGTTGTTGCATGGCCGGCGGGTACCCTGCGCAGCCGGAAGCTGAAGGAGCAGCAGTGGGAAGCACAAAAAGCCTGTTATGCCAAGAGAGCGTTGTATGTGTTGGCGACAGATGACTTCTTCTGTCTGTCTGAGGGCAGGCTTGGCTTCCTTCTATTTATCCTGCGAGAAGGATGCTCCTAATGAAAGGTGCTTTCTTCAACTGGTCATGGCTTTCTCAGAAATATTCCTTTGGGAATGAAATCAGCCTGGAGAAGGACCCAGGGAGATCTTATAGCAGCCTTCCGGTACCTAAGGGGGGACTACAAGAAACCTGGAGAGGGACTTCTTACAAGGGCAGGTAGTGACAGGACAAGGGACATGGCTTTAACCTGCCAGAGAGGAGACTGAGATGAGCTCTGAGGCAGAAGCTCTTCCCTGGGAGGGTGCTGAGGCGCTGGCACAGGGTGCCCAGAGAAGCTGGGGCTGCCCCATCCCTGGCAGTGTTCAAGGCCAGGTTGGACACAGGGGCTTGGAGCAACCTGCTCTAGTGGAAGGTGTCCCTGCCCGTGGCAGGGGTTGGAGCTGGATGAGCTTTAAGGTCCCTTCAACCCAAACCAGGCTGGGATTCTGTGGTTCTGTGAAACTTCCTTTGGTTGGCTTTACACCACGAGAGCACCCACACGTGTAGCCCAGTGCTGTGGGGTGGGCATGACAGGGAATGTGGCTGGTAGCCGTGCAAGGGTGCTTGCTGTCTTGGACTAGGCTCAGCAGGTGGCTCAGTGGAAGCAGGAGGTGAGTTTGGCAGTTTTCTGAGCTGCTGCCGTGTCTCTTCTCATTGAGGTCAGAGATGGTCAAAGGGAGTGCACAGTCATGGGCAACAATCTCAAAAGGCTCGAGGGCCAGGCAATTCCACAGCCAGGTTCTCGTGGCAGCACCACAGCACGCAGTGTGTTAGCAGTTCCCTGGAGAACACAGGGACAGTGTACTGGGAGCAGTGTCCCTGGGCAAACCTTGATTTTGGAGTCTCCTGTATGCCAAAATTTCCCACCCTTGGTTTGTATGAATTCGTATTTTTTCCTGTGCTTCACAGACATATGTTTCCCCAGTTTCTGTTTACCTGATTTCCCTTCTGATTCAGTATCTCTTCTCTCCTTCTCCGCTTTTTTTTTAATCATAGGAGATAATGCTGAGCATTTATCTCTGTGGCTGTGTGGTATTTGCCTCATACCTGCTTATTGACTTGAGAGATGACTTTCTAAATAGGGCAAGAGCTTCCTGCAATTGGAATGTTATAAAACCTGGGATTTGCTCATCACGTTAGAGTTTTGATGGGGGATAATGTCTTGAAGGGCGGCAGACCTAACTAGAAGGCTCTCTGGAGATCCCTAAACTTATTTTAACTGTAGGACCAGTTCTGTGCTCCAGCCCAAACTTGATTAAGACTCAGATTGTTTGGATGTTTGGGAACACAATAGGAAATAGGAAAACACAAACCAACTGTTCCTCTGTTTTTGGTGTTGATCGGAAAAGAGAGAGCAAAGCCTTTCTTGCCCACCTGAATTTGCCATCACCTGTAGGCTGTTGTCATAGGGTGATGTGATGCAGCCAGATCCATCAGCCAGTCTCCTTCCTAACAGAGATCTCTGTGCACTGTGCAGCTGGTGGGGCGGTAGTAGTCAGTACGGGGGAGCTGCAGGTGGTCGTGTGCCAGCAGTGGGGACAGAGGTAGGGGGGTGTGTGTGTGTATGGATACTGACATCGATGCGGATTCATGTGCCTTTCCCTTCTCTGTGAGCCTGTCAAGTCCCACCCAAGTCAGGGTGCAGAGGGACTCTCTGTGCAAAGCAGGTTAAGAATGTTCTCCAGTGTTTGCAGCACTGATGTGCAGCAAAAACTGGGGAAACTCAGGGCAATGTCTGGTTCCAAAAGACACTGGACTAGAAAGAAAGCCACAACAGTCTCTCCCCCTCCCCCAGGCCTGATTTCCTAATCTTTTAGGAATGATTTACAATAAATAAAAGGCTTTCTGAAAGAAGGGTTGTTGGTTTTTATTTTTTTTTTCCAAGTTAACAATGGGTGTTAAACTGCCCTTCCCTCTGGTCCTTTCCCATCTCTTTCACACTGTCCAGCTTTAGGCTTCATCCTGCAGAGTGATTCATGAAGGCAGCTCCCCCGTGCCCATGCAGAGAGATCACGGCGGGTATGCGAACCGTAATCACCTGGATTCCTTACAGAAATGACTTGTTTCCTTTCGAGAAGGCTCATTAGAGCACGCAGCCACGGAAAACTCAAAGCTCATGAGAAAAAGATTTCATAGAGCCTGATCTCTCTCTTGTCCTGCAGCTCCTCTGATCATTTACACCAGAGCAAAAAGAGGGCAAAACCCCCCAAACCTAAAGCAAACAAACAAAGCAAAACATCCTCCTAATGATGTGTGCTCTTCCCTTCCAGCAGTGACAGCGTTTTACACCCACTTTGTGCAGGTGTGCATGAATGGAGAAGTCGAGAGGCAGTACAGAGAGCAAAGCTCATAAGGAGTTAGTGGAGCTTCTCTGCTGGAAGGTTATAATCACACTGAAAGAGGGAAATCCTGCCTCTGCAGACAGGAAATATGTGAAGCAATTTCAGCACAGAGTTGCCAGAGATAAAATAGCCCATAAACTGAAAAAAAAAAATATATATATATAAATAAAAATAATTAATGTAGGGAACACTTAGCATTGTCCAAATGTGCCATGTCAAAGCTCATAGTTTTGACTGCAGAAGCAGTGGTGCACAGGCTACAGATGTGCACGGTGACTACGTCTGTTACGGGCAAGGAGGAGCACACATCACTGGTCCTGTGTGTGGTGACTGCTGGCAGATTCTTCTTAATGGTGACTGGTTTTCTCGAGGGAAGGTTTTTAAGCACGAAGGACTGAAAAGGCTCGATTTGCTGTTGCATTTGAGGTGGAACAGTGGAACGACTGTGTGGTTGGGGAAGAGGCTCCACTTCAGCGAGTGGATGGGTCGGGGGAGATGGTCAGGAGCAGGGCCTGACTTCAAGACAGAGCCGTGCCTCCAGCCTTCACACGCTACAGCTCCATGTCACCATTTTGCCTGTCCTCAATCCCGTCTTCAAAAGTGCCTGTTCCTCACATGTTTCCACCTCCTCCAGTTGTGCCAGTTCAGCCGCTTGCGAGGACGAAATCTACATCGGAGCTGGGCTGGCGTTAAGGGTTTGTTCTGGTTAGTAGGGCCTTTAAAAAGAAGCTGGGTCACTTGAACAGCTCACCTGTGAGTGTGGCACAAGTGAGTGGCACTGACTGAGAGCGCGCGGCCAGATCCTCTTGAACTGGGTCTGCTGCAGGTGGAACAGTGCAACAGGGCCACAGCCCTACACACTGTTCACGTTACTTGTGTGAGTAGCTCCATCGTCTTTCAGTGGGACTCTCCTTACACATGTAAAATTAAGTGTTTGCAGGACCGGGCCCTTAAAGAGAATAAAAGCCGCGATTGGGGTGTGCCGTGTATAGAAAGCATGATGCAAATGCCTTTTGCTGGCTGGCCTATCTTGTCTGATCTGTCTGCTCTGCAGAACTGGAGCTCCTGTGGCAACTTTCCTTAGGCTTGGTTTGCGCTGGTGGGAGAGGACCCTGCTGATCTTCTGTCCTTGCTGCAGCTGTGAGGAGAGTACTCAGGCTCTAATGTCTCCCAGAGGTCCTGGATTTGCTGGAGTGCTCTGAAGAGCCGGCACAGCTGGATTCTCTGGGGCACCTTCTATGAGCGTGGCTGAGGGAGGGCAAGATGGGGCGATGCTCTTGAGGTTGGCAGTGGCTGCCCTGGGGTCTGAGGCGCTTCTGCCTGAAATCCTGCCTTGCAACCTCTTGTCACAGTTGAGATCATTTGGGAGCCTGTTGATGTCAGTTCCCATGGTAAAGCCCTTCAAGGGCAGCAGGAGGGATTTCTCAGCTGAGAATCCCTCCCTTGGGAATTCACTGCTGGTGGCAGTTTGCTGTGGCAGATGCCCAAAGGTGGTGGGTGAAGCAGCAACTTAACTCTTGAGAGTGAAGCGAAACACCTTGATAGCAGCTATCCGGAGCCCCAAAGAGAGGAAGGAAGAGACATAAAGCCGTTGGAGGGGAGAGGCTTGGTGTGGTTATTTGAGACTGCTGCCTGCAGAGTTGCACAGTCATTTATAACTGCTTGAAATGTGGGGGGATGGGGTCGGGGGGATGGGAGGAGGGTTGGAGGAACCACAGCATCTGTGAACTAGTAGCATTTCGTGCTCCTTTTCCCTGGTCTAACTCCTCAAGGAACAAGAGAGTGAAGTCTCGGGTCACAAGAGGGAGGAGAACAAAAAAGGGGGTCTGCTAACACCTCGTATTTTATCACTGCTCTTGTGTGTGTCGGGATTGAAGCACAGGATAGGATTTTCGAGGGTACCCTCAGGAGGTGGAAGCTGGGTGCCTGGCTTCCTTAGGCTCCTCAGGAAAATCTCAACCTCTGCTGCTCCGGGGAAGCAAACTTCTTGTAAGCAAACCACGATGATCCCTGGTGTTGGTGATAGCAGAACCGGGTCTTCTGTTTAAAGCACCGCGAGGCACCTTGGTTCCTTACATCCTGGTTTGCTGCCTGGCCAGTCTAGTCTGTGCAGCTACTGCTGTTGCAACCTTTCCTGGGCTCGGTGCACTGAGCCCTCTCTGGTGTGGGATGCATAAGGGAGGGTGGGAATGGTAGGTGTTACATTGAAAAAGACATGTATCAATGTAAAACCAGAGAAGGAAGGCTTGTATCTCAGGTAAAGGAGCGGGCTGAATCGGTGGTGACAAAGGTGGTGGGTCAAGTGGAGCTGGTCAGTTTGGTTTCACCAACACTTCAGCTTTAGAAAGTGCTGCTGCCATCCGTGGAACGGTGCAGGTAGAGCTAGAGTTGGCGGATGAGTTGGAAACACTCCAGAGACCATCGGTTTCTACCTTTGGGTCATGGATCCTGGGAACTTGTAGCCCGAGGGACTTGTCTAGAAAAGGTGAGGGAAAGGAGGCAAGAGGCAGCAGTGGTCTGTCCAGTGGGGAATGTTGGGGGGCTCTGGTCAGTGCATCAGAAGGGGTTGGAAATCTGCTGTTGAGAAGTATTCCGCCCTCCCCCGCCCCCCCCTTCAAGGAGGAGTATCTGGCCAGGATAAGAGGTGTGAATTAGCTACTGTTGCAGTGATCAGGAAGCCATACAGAATTCATCAAGGATGTTTCCAAGCGGGCACGGACAAGGGGAGGAGCTGAGCGGGACAAAAAGAGGAAAAGCCCCTTAGGGACTGAAGGCTGAGCAGAAAGAAGAGGTGGTTTTATCTGCCCGAGCAACACCCAGTGTGAGTGCTGAGTGTGAAAGGGTCTTCTTCCAGAGAGCCGGGTTACTCAGAAGCGGGAGTTGGACAGGGTAAAGAGCGGGTCGCCTGAGGATAAAGGGAGAGGGAGAACACACTCCGCATTTCCATTCACTTCTGTTGTATTGGCAAAACAGGTTATTCAGGCATCGTGGATATGCAAAACCGATCAGCCTGCTTTCTCTGGTTAGACTGCAGCGGTTCTGTGCATGTGTGTGCCACCCGTGGTTCGGAAAGCTCTTCCTCGCAACCCACGAGATCGCCCATTTTAAGAACATTTTGTGGAGGTGAAGGAGGGAGGATTAGTGGACGTTGAAAGCGCTCTTTTCACAGAGTAAGTCGCAGTCTGAAAAGGGTGGGGGATTGCTACAGATCCTCGAAACTCTTAACTACCAGCCGGTTTCAAGCTACACGGATGTTTAATCCCCCCAAACACGGAGCGTTTGTTCAGGATAGGGCCCTTGAGCATATTTAGGAATTGATAGGTTGTGTCTGTTTGTCATTACAGTCTGGTTCCTCCCTGTTTAGTTGCAAGCTGCTGCTTAAACCCAGGGCTTTCTCCCATCGGAAAAGGCCCTCAGATCTCTCGGGGCGGCTCCACCAACCCGCTGGCAGCTGGTGGGCAGGCAAGTTCCTCAGCCATCAGGTAGGAGAAACACGCTTCTCCTGCAGGAGCTCCCTCCCGCTTTCCTCCCGCCTTGCCGGT
>NW_009942883.1:0-4809 GCF_000696875.1 Nestor notabilis | reverse complement strand
GTATAATCAAATATTTTTAAGATATTTCAGACCCAATGTGTACATGGCTCTGAACTCCACTGCATCCTTAAGTAAGTAATCAATTCACCTATTGAATACAATTTACAGAATGGATAATTTTATATTTCCCACTTTTTCTCCTCTGAGTTATGAATATTGCAAAGTCCATTAACTTTAGACAAGAACATGAGGGGGAAAGTTAAAAAGTACATTCCAGCAATATTATTTTTGCCATCTATACTTTTTTTATCAAAGGGGAAATGCAAAGAAGTGTGGGGATTTTGTTTCTTAGACTTCACGTGTCTTTGTCTGAAAGACAGGGAGTAAGCAAGAAAGAAAGACAGGACTCCAATAGTCTTGCAGGGTAGTTTAGCTCATATTGACATCAAAGTTGAAACCCTAAGCTATCACTCTTACAATGAACTAAATAGATCTTGCTTTCCTCACTGGTTTCAAGAAGAAATTTTATTCAGAGAATCCAAGATATTTCATCATGGAAATCTCAAAATTCTCTCTTAGGAAATCTTCATTTTAAGAATATAAATACTTGTATTGTGAGAGCAAAACAAGAAAACTAAAGCAAACATTTCCAACAAAGTCTACTTAATAGCTTAAAGAGTAACACTCAAAATACACTATTTCCTCACCTGCCAGCAATTATAATAACACAAAGGCAGAGAAATACAAGACTATTTATATCATTAAGTCAGAAAATACAAGATAAAAGCATATGAAATATTACAGTGGGATTTGGGTAGGCCAATTCAAATTTATTCTTGCATATCTTACCAGAGCTTTAACTGTCTTCCCTCATGGAAAATGAAATATGACACATATGACATCATCTTAATTACTTCTCGGTCTTAGATTAGTTATTTTATTATGTAAAGTGTTATATTGTTAAGTTGTGTTTCATATAGATTTATAGATCATTAGCTAATTATATCTAATGTGAAACATGGTGATTAAATTCTCATTAATGACAGTTAATTTGATGTTATTAAAGAAGTGATAATTTTATTCTACTTAATTTTAATGCAGGAATGAAGTGCACTATAGCTTAATTACAGCTATGCAAATAATTAAAATAAACTAAGAAGTCAGAACTATTCCAATAATAGCATCTTTTCCCCTTTTAAAGGCAAATTTATTTATTTTGGTCTTAGTCTGAAATTCAGTAACTTGCATTGTACTTCCTTAATTAATGAATAATTCAAGAAATTACTGTGCAAGTAGCACAGAAAGCATTGGAGATGAAGTGTTCTGGTATAATGTGCTGCTTTGAGCGTTTCCATATAGTGGGAACACAACTGCTCCCTGGTACATCAATTCCATAACCTGTTATTTGGAAAGAAGTATTTCACACAACTCTTGTTTGTTTCAATCCACCTCTTGGATGAAAAAATATATAATAAATATAGAAAACATAATGCAATGTAGATAGCACTTAAAGATATTCTATCTTGTCACAGTCACTGATTATTCCAGGAAAGTTGCTGACATGCCCAAAAATGTTGTATTTATTTGCTTAGGATCTGATTCTGTACTCTTCTAAGGAGCAATGCATTGCTCTTCCAGTTATCTTCATAAGTTGTAAATTAAAACTTTCTCTTAATCTGACGTATAAATCAACTTTACCTAAATGAAACAATCCACACAAACTCTTTTCCTGTGTTTGCTACCTAATTTTTTTGCTATTTATAAGGCAATGACATTACAGATTAGCATAGCTCTTTAGGTCTGTAGAGTCACCTAATGAGTCTGTCTGTGTGCATGGCTGATCCAAACACTAATTCTCAAAATCCCAATTTGCAATTCACTAGTTCACTCATCTGCAAAAATGGAGATTGAAGTATCACCCCAGATGATCAAATAAAGAAGAAATTAATGTCTCTTTTTTGGCTAATTATACCTATGTTCACATGTAACATTAAGCATTAAATCTTAATTACTAGGAATTCACCTTTAAGGAATCCATACATGAAGAGTTTCTACACAAAAAGTAACATTTTATATTTATATTGAATCATAGAATCACAGAATCATAGAATGGTTTGGGTTGGAAAGGACCTTAAGATCATTTAGTTCCAACCCTGCTGCCATGGGCAGGGACACCTTGCAGTAGACCAGGTTGCTCAAGGCCCTGTCCAGCCTTGGATACTGTCAGGGATGGAGCATTCACAATTTCCTTGGGCAGCCTGTTCCAGTGCCTTACCACATATATACGATTAATGAGATCTGTCAAGCTGACCTCTGTAATATGAAGAGTTTCATAATGAAAGAGGCACATGTATAATGAAATTTCACTATGTCCCATAAATTCAATAAAATATGCATGCTTAATAAACTTATGTATATAAACACTAAGCAGGACTCAGCAGTATAATTAATTATTGTTTAGTAATCGTTGATGAATGCTCAATAATCACATTAAAACAAACTCTTTTTACCATGATGTATAATTAAGCAGTCATGAGTGATTCTTCCATTCTATCAAATGCATCTCAGAGACTTTTCTTGTTTACAGCTTCAGGTCGTCCATCCAAAGAGGTTTAGTGCTTTCAGAGAGAAAGCACCTAGCTTTAGTGATTGCTTGTAACTAAGGATGTAGTGTTGCCCTTTTCAGAAAATAAGTTTTTACAAGCTTCTTAACAAACTTTTCAGTGCTTAATATTAAATAAAATATTCATTTAAAATTATTAAAATATTAAAAGTTACTTTGTAACTGATTTTTTTCATGGTTCTCCAATTACCACTTTCAGACAATAGTATTTTGAATATTTTCAGACAATATGATTCAACAGCAAGGACTAAGTAAGCCTACTATACTGAAGTTCTCATCCCAACCCAAAATGGTCAGTTTGAGGACTGGCAGAGAGGGTACTTGTCTCCCTGAATTAGTGAGAGAAGTTCTTCTCAAATTTGCAGAGTTCAGAACCTGTGGGCTGCAGCTTTTCTTTCATAATGCAGCCTAACAGGCTGAAGCCATGAAGTGTGCTTAACTCAGCTAAAGAATTGTGTATTGCAAACTTATCACCAAATCAAGCATGAAGAGGTCCTCCGCTGGAAAAACTTGGTCATCCTGACAGCTGAAACGGGAGAATAAATTTTATACTGTTGCAACTGTATCATGTTGAAATGCATTATAAAGCAGACCCAAGTCAAATTTCTTGAAACTTAATTGTCAAAGCAGTTGTGGCTTAGTTAATTTTGCAACTCTACCAAAAGCTCTCATGTACTGTGAAAGCAAAAACATGTTCAAACACAAAAAAAACCCACTGGTCAAGCAGAAACATCTATGTTACGTATATGGGAGGTATTAATGACCTAAGAACTTCCAAGCTGTTTTGGGATCAAGAAGGGTCTGGTTCTGAATATTAAATAAAGACAGAACATTTCAGATTATGTCATATAACAGAAATTAATCCTAGGGTAACCAGTGAAGCTGTATTGCTGTTACTAGTATTTTCAGAAGCATGGGTTGCATTTTGGTAAATCCATTTTACGGATTAGATTTATGGGCACATTTTGCAGCTAGAAGGAAAAAAAAAAAGCATATTAATAATATGGCAAGCAAAGGAGAAAAATAAATTGAAAGTCCTCCTATTTTTCTTGAATTTTACATGTTTCTTTCCCAATATAATTTGAATCAAAGATAGCTTGGTGAGATCCTCATGAACTTCAAATGAACATAAAATCTATTAACATCAACAGGATTACGCTATAGAAAGATTCTTCTTCCTTACTATGGCTATGCCATAAAGAAAAAGAAGACATAAACAGCACCTTGACTTACACATTTGCATCCAGAAACCAGTGACCCAGCACTGTGCAGTACTGTGAAGACAGGAATTGTAAGCAACACAAGGACATAATAGGAAGGGAAGGATCCATAGTTCATGGGGCTTGACAGGGTTCAGCTATATGATTTGTACTTTAAATACTACACAGACCTGTACATAATTTCTTGGGAAAACTAAGTTACATATAGAAGGAATTTGGATTTCATCTTTCTTTCCTGGACTGAATTCAGTGTACTGTGTGACTACCAGTGGACAAGCAAGTAAAAAAAAAAAAACCATTATGTCATCAGTAAGTATCTGGCTTTTTATTCCCTTTCTCTGTGCAGTAACAGAGAAGTTAGTAACATAGTAACAGATTTTTTTACAGAAATCTTGGAGGCACAGTTTAGGACTACGTTTACAGGGAGCACTCAGGCCCAGAAATAAAAGCATATATATAATAATCTTCTGAAATGCTTTGTTCATCTTCCTATGATATTTACTTTTACAGTTATTTATAGGCTGGAGAGTATGGAACTCTGTCTGCAGATAGGTGAGGAGTTAATAGAGAACTTATGAATCCGGGTCAAAGGAAAATGGGGGACATTACTGTGGGGATCTGTTACAGGCCACCTGACCAGGAGGACTCTATGGATGAAGCGCTCTACAGACAGATAGGAGCAGCCCCACATTCACATGCCCTTGTCCTCATGGGGGACTTCAACCATCCTGATATCTGTTGGAGGGATGGGACAGATCGGCACAAGCAATCCAGGAGGTTCCTCGATTGTGTGGAAGACAACTTCCTCTTGCAAGTAATAGAGGAGGTGACAAGGAGAGGGGCCATGCTTGACCTCGTGCACACAAACAGGGAGGGGCTGGTGGGGAATGTGATGCTCCAGGGCAGCCTTGGCTGTAGCGACCATGAGGTGGTCAAGTTTGAGATCCTCAGGACAGTGAGAAAGGCGTGCAGCAAGCTCACTGCCCTGGACTCCAAGAGAGCAGACTTTGGCAGACTCTTTAGGAA
>NW_009942882.1:328-813 GCF_000696875.1 Nestor notabilis | reverse complement strand
TTTTTTATTTGATGGCAGTCCACAGAATGGCAATTGGGAAACTCCTCTCCATCCCATCCTCTCTAGAACTGGGTTGCTGGTGGGGGGTGGGTGTTGGTTTGTTGGGGTTTTTTTTGCGGTTTGATTTTCCTTTTTCTCCCACTCCGGCTCTTTCTCAAAGATTTACCCTCTTTTATTTATTTATTTTACCCTTTATCCCATTGACTCTGCTCTTAAGCTTTCTCTTAAGACGGGCAACCAAAACACCAAACATCCCTCCCCCTATACGTGCAAACGGTACAGGGGGAGGTTTCTTGGAGAGCAGTAAACCAACCAAACAGAAGAACTTTTACCTGCAAGAAAAGATACTGCACAAAATCACACCCACACCCCCACCATCCCCCGTCCCATATCGAATACAGCTGTAACTCAATGAAAATTGAGGGGAAAGATGCGTTTTCCACGTGGGCACGGAACAAATAAGGCAGCAGCGGGCGGCCGCGTGG
>NW_009942882.1:0-317 GCF_000696875.1 Nestor notabilis | reverse complement strand
GCGTGCCTGCTCGTCACGCGTGGAATCGTTTTCTCCAGCTGGGGCGGGTGGCGATGTTCTCGCAGAGGTGCAGGAAACAAATTCTCGGCTCCCGTATATCACAAAAGCAGGCTGCCTTTGATGAAACATGCGTATCAACCAACTTCTTTCTTCCCCTCCCGTCTTCCCTCCCTATTTTTATTTGTTTCCCTGGGTTGAGGGACCTATGTGATCAAGAATAAAAAAAAGAGGGGGAAAAAAGAAAACCAGCACTCGCGTTTGTGGCGGCACTTTGTCGTCGGGGCAGCACACCCGCCTGAGATTATTGCCGGGGATTT
>NW_009942881.1:0-818 GCF_000696875.1 Nestor notabilis | reverse complement strand
GGTTTTATTTTTAATTTAATTGTTATTCTCGCCTATACTGTCCGCTCGCTCAGATTAACATAGAACTGGTAAAGAAATGGAGAAAAAATAAAGCAGTGTTTGACCCTGGCACCGAATTAAAAAGGATGTAAAACTTGCTTCACCGCTTCCTCCTTCACCCTCCCCTTTTTTTAAGTCTTCAAGAGGTATCATTTATGAGGAAAAAAGCCCCAGAAGGCAAACTGGAAGGTGCTAAGTGCACTTAACTGCTTTGCATGGTGTTTCGTCTTTCTGGGGGGCGGTAAATGTGGGAGGGAAATGAAATCATTTAAAATATATATATATATATCTGTCAGAGATCGTGCTTTAAAATACGCGTCTGCCTAAGGGGAAGGCAGCGTGGGCTTCGCTTTTAGGGCCAGGGAGAGGTGCTGTCGGTGGAGCCAGGGAGCTTTCCGACCTCAATAAAGTCTGGCTGGCGGTGTTGGTGTCTCCTTTTCCGAAGCTCGTTCCTCTCGTTCCTCTCGCTCTGCGGGGAACACCGAGTCCCCCATAGGGGGTGGTGGCACCGGCACAGCCACGGACGTGTGCGCGGACGCAGAGAGTTTGTGCGATGAATTAGCAAGGCAAGGGCAGGTGTGTGCAGAGACGGGCGCGCTGGGGTTACGCCTCTGGGCGCGGTTCTCCTTTTGCATATGTATGGGCATGTGTACGGGCGTACATACAGCGCTTCGTAAAATACGTGGGCTGTGGTGTAGCTGTTAACATTTTTTTCGTGGCTTTTTGGTGTGTGTGCTATGAAATATGTAATTACTCTGGATGTCGCCGGTGTGATCACT
>NW_009942880.1:17065-36852 GCF_000696875.1 Nestor notabilis | reverse complement strand
CGTGTCCTCCCTCCCGTGGCGCAGAGGTTGTCCTGTGGCCTCCTGTGATGAGCGCCTCAAACCCTGTCCCGCTGCCTGCGCCGGCCACGGGCACGGCAAAGAGAGCGAGCAGGACCCCCCATCCCAGCCCAGCACTGAGGTTCCCAAAGGATGGGCTGTTGTAAGAGCCTCAGCAGTGGCAAGTGCTTGGCTGGCGCGGGAGGCAGCAGCTCCTGTGTCTCACAAATGCCACGTCTTAAACGTCAGCTCGTGGGCCAGAGCCGTGGAGGGAAAGAAGCCCTTTGATTTGCTGGCAAGTGGAACAGGACTCTCTTTTTCCTTTGCTCTAGGTTCATCCGGAATTGTACGTGGACAAATCGAGGGGAGATAAACTGAAGATCAACCTCGATGTTATTTTCCCACATATGCCCTGTGCTTGTGAGTCAGACTTCTGAGTACTGGGGATGATTTTGCTACTTGCTGGGAGGCCCAGTGTGCCTGGTGCTTCCGAGTGCTGCGCTGCTGCCTGGGCCACAGGCAAGGAGGAACTGGTGATGGCTGTGATTCCGCCGTCATTCCAGCCAGGCCGGGCACTTAAACCAGTGCTCCCAGTGAGGCAGTGCTATTTTTCTAGATTATAAATGAGGGTAACATGCATAAATCCCCTTTACGCGTGCGAATGGTCTTGTATTTGGTCACAGAGCTCAGTCATACCAAAAAAGCTGGCGCAGAGTTCACTTGGGACTCTCGACGTAACTGCAGTGGTTGAAAAACTCGAGAGCTTCCTTTGGAAGTTATTTGAGGAGGCAAAACTTTTCTGTGATTTTTGTACTTCGCTTCTGGCTGTAACACCCTGCTTCTTGTTCTGTTGTAGTAATTCCTTTGGGTAATGCACTGGGCCTGATGTAGCAAGTCTGACTTCCTTCTGACCACCCAAGCTGGTCTTTGCCTTCTTTACATCTAATAGAGTGTGGGAAGGCAAGAGAGGCTGGAAGGCTGTTATTTTGTGCAGAGAAGCTGTCAGTCTGGCACATTCTTGTTTCCCTCGCTGAAAGATTGTGTCTTTTCACTGGTCAAATGGATCCTCAGCCTGCCACAGGCCATAACAAATGTGTGGTCATCAACTGCTTTCCTTGCTCACTGGTTTCAGATCTGAGCATTGATGCCATGGACGTAGCAGGAGAGCAGCAGCTGGATGTAGAGCACAATCTGTTTAAGCAACGTTTGGATAAAGCTGGCAATCGTGTGACTCCAGAGGCCGAGAGACACGGTGAGATGCTGTTCTGCCTTGCTTGGATGGATGCTCTCATAATCTTCCCATCACTGTGTGCCTGTTTTGAGAACAAGTGACAGCTGAAGAGCATTTAAATACCTCAAAAGTCTTGCAGAGTTTGTAGCACACAAATCTATTAAAGGGGCAGATCAGACAAACTCCAGTTGTACTCGCTACTTATGCGAGGCAGATTTTTGCCTAGTTCCTCTGAAATTACAACAAGGACTCGTGGATGGATTTCAGCTGCTGAGTGAATGGACTTTTACAACGGGAAGTGCAGCAGCTGTTCTGGCAAACCTTGGCTGTCTTTAAATCACAGTGGGCTGACAAATGGGCCAACCTGGTTGGAGGAGAGACCCTTTCTCCAGGGAAGGCTCCAGTGACTGGACACTTAAGCCTAAGCTTGCACCTTACTGCATTTACTTTGTGCATGTTAATGCACACCTGATAAATCTATTCTAGTTGCTTTATCAGTTACAAGTTGTAGTATGTGGTCCCTGGCTACAGAAACCTCTTCTCTGTGTTATTTGTTTATTAGGACTCATCCTGGTCCTTCAATACAAACCAGAAACAAGTGTGGCCAAGTGTTACCATCCGAGAGTGATACTGTCCTAGAGTTTCCTTTCCAAACATGAGCATCTTTTCTGGGAGCAAGTGTGGTTCTGTGTAACAGCATAAAGTAAATTAGTTGATCTGTATCACTCAGTTGAGCAGAACAAGAGTACGAGATACCTTTTCTAGACATGCCTCATCACTCTGAATCCTCTTTTGTCTTAGAGCTGGGGAAAGAAGAGGAAAAAGTGTTTGATCCAAATTCTTTGGATGCTGATCGCTGTGAGAGCTGTTACGGGGCAGAGTCAGAGGACATTCGGTAACTTCTATACCTTTTTCTATCTTCTTAACACTTGAATTCACACTGTTATGTTGCATTTGTTTTCTTTTCCAAATGTCTGTGTAGATCTATGCAATTAAATCGTCCTGGGCACATGTTCAGGGAATGGCGAGAATTGTTGTGGCTTTGGTATGCCTTTGGAAGATGCACTCCTGTTTGTGAAGAACATGCAGAGCTAGGTTGTCTAGTTCCTCTGTATGCCTGTTTAGGGGCAGTGCAAGCTGCACAGACTTTGCAGTAGCACAAAGCTTGTGTCTCAGCAAACTATCCTTTCTGGAGTTATTTTGTGTCCAGAGAGGAGAACCAAGAAGGAAACCTGTTTTTTCCTGTGACCAAGGTGTTTTCCAGCGGTAGAAAGGTAATGAAAAAAGTTTGCTATTAACCTTCCTTCCCATTTTGACAATCTTAGCCTAAAAAGAGAGCAGAGGAGGAGTAGAAGCAGGCAGATGCTTTGTTCACATGGGGAAGTTCCAAACTGCTCAGAGCTGTGGGACACTGACCTTGGTTTTTTAGCACATTTCTTTGTCAAGGAGTGACTTGGCTGTCTCACTGGACAGGCAAAGCCCTCTTCAGACTCAAGCACTGCATTAAACCAGCTTGCATCCTCATGCCAACATCTCAGTACAACAAGAAGCTCGAGCTCCTTTAGGAGCACCGGGCCACCTTTCAAGGTCTGGTCCCTGATGTTTCCTTTACTGCTTTGTTGAAGAAGAATCCGACAAGGATTCCAAGTGACAAAGATGGTAAGATGGTGTTTGTGCTTTTGCAGGTGTTGTAACACTTGTGACGATGTCAGAGAAGCCTACAGGCGGCGAGGCTGGGCCTTCAAGAACCCAGATAGCATAGAGCAGTGCAAGAGGGAAGGGTTTAGCCAGAAAATGCAAGAGCAGAAGAATGAGGGCTGCCAAGTGTATGGTTTCTTAGAGGTCAACAAGGTGAGACATGGGTTTTGCTGTGAACCTGCTGCATGATGGTGAAAAGGCAAAGTTCCTCTCCTTCTCCAGCTCTAGGTGTTCCCAGGCCTGGAATGTAATAACCCCTGGGCTCAGCAGGTGCTTGTGCTCGTGAAATGGGTTCAGTAGGAGAGTCAGGAAAAGTGGTGGGAAGGGGCTAATCCTCTGGCTGGTTGTGTGGGCTGGCGGGAAGCACGCTGGCTGGAGAAGTTTTGCATTTCCCACTGTCTAGCTAGTGAGTCTTGTTGCTGAGGTTTCTGGGGAGGAGAGGCAGCTTCTCTGAGGCTGAGTGTTCCCACCTGCCCTACTAGTCTTAAAACAGGTCACTGGTAGATGCTGGAGATAACAGTAACCAACAACCTGCCAGCAGAGGTGCTGGAGAGAGTGAAATTTTAGTTTAGTGCTTTATTTTTACATGCAGCTTCTTTTTGTGACTGTGTACATGGGATCACCACTGCTTATTGTATGAAGGGTTTTTTACTCTGCTCACTCTCCTCACAGTTACTCTCTCAAGCCCTCTTATGTGATACCATTTTGCATTTCCTGCAGCAACAGTCAGTTCCCTCCCAGTAAATTCCTCCTCCTTCTCATTTTTCTGTCCACTAAAGTAATTTGCATAAACCAGTTATTTTCAACATCAGTATGTATTTATATTTATATAGATTCAAACCTTTTAATGAAAGATTCCTCTTTCTTGCAGGTAGCTGGAAATTTTCACTTTGCGCCAGGAAAGAGTTTCCAACAGTCTCATGTACATGGTAAAGTATTTTCTTTCCCTGTTTATTGGCCTTTAGCTCCAAGTCTACCTGACCTTTTTCTCTGAATTTCTTTGAATGCAGAATCATAAAATGGTTGGGTTGGAAGGGACCTTGAAGATCATCTAATTCCAACCCCCCTGCCATGGGGTTGCAATGTCTTTGCATTGCTCTCCGTAGTAGTAAAGGGCTGCTTCAGTGGGGAGGATGTTTTTGAATTGTTGTAACAAAGGTTTAGAACCATCATGGACAAATAGAAAAGTGGTTTCTGGAGGGGCTGCCACATGGGTGGGGAAGAACTTGGAGGAGAATGAGAGACTACCCAGAAACAGTCTCATTTGTTTTATAAAACTTTGCTGCTCTGCTGTAAACTAGCCTCAAGGAAGTTGTTCAGTCCAGGACCTGAGTATCAGTATCTCTGGAAGGGATATTTTGGAGAATGCTTCAGGAGAATTTTAAAGCAATTCAGAACTTTTAGAGTAAAATTTAAGTTACAGAGGACTTCCACAACTGTATACATACACACACACAGAGTGTCCAGAATAATAGCAGTAGCTTATAGAATCATAGAGTGATTTCGGTTGGAAGAGTCCTTTAAAAGTCATCTAGTCCAACCCCCCTTGAAAGGAACAGGGACATCTTCAAGTAGATCAGGTTGCTCACAGCCCCTTACAGCCTGGCCTTGAATGTTTCCAGGGATGGGGCATCTACCACCTCTCTGGGCAACCTGTACCAGTGTTTCACTGCCCTGATTCCTTGTATCTAGTCTGAATCTACCCTCTCCTAGTTAAAGAACTACAACTTGTCCTGTCGCTACAGGTCCTGTTAAAAGGTCACACCCTCTGGATGTGGCCATCCAACCAATTCCTCATCCACTGAATAGTCCACCCTCGAAATCCATATCTCTCCCAAGTTAGAGAGAAGGATGTTGTAAGTTTTATGGTAGTCCAAATAGTCAACGTCAATATCTCTCCCCTTTCCTGATGATACAGTCACTCCACTGTAGAAGGCCACTAGGTTGGTCAGGCAGGACTTGCCCTTGGTGAAGCCATGCTGACTGTCTCAAATCACCTCCATGTCCTTCCTGTGCCTTAACATAGCTTCTAGGAAGATCTGATCCATGACTTTCCCAGGCACAGTGGTGAGGCAACTATACAAGCCAATTCCCTCAGGACACTGGGATGCTTTTTGTCAGGTCCCATAGACAAAACGCATTGTTCAGGTTCCTCAGGTTGTCATGAACATGATCTTCTCTTACTGTGGGAGGGACTTTGCTCCCTTATATCTTTAGCAAGAACTTGATAGAAAATATTTGTGGTTTAATGGAATGTTTGCAGTTACCCTGATCAGGTTTTTGAAGTGTAATATTACACTTAATGTTTTGAATGCTGAGTGTCAAAAGGACATAACAGTCTTTGACTGAAGACTGGTTGTCATTTTTTAGGTCCCTTGGTATCTTCTCACTGGTAATCAAGAGCAAGTGACATGAATTCTTTTTTTCTGCAGACACTGCAGCCTCTTTCTCTGTTCCTTTCCTGGAACACTGGTTTCCCCACTGGTTGTGGGGCTGCTACTATTGCACAGGCCTTGTACAGATACCACTTCCTCATCTGAGCTCTTCTCCTGCCCATTGGACAGTGTGGTACTCGATCCCCATCAGTCAAGGACACTATTTTGGTGTGGAAGAGATCCAGATCCTCTGGTAGATCACCTGTACATTATTCCTTCCACAGAGGGTGTTTGTGTGAGCTCATTCTAACTTCTGACCCAGAGTGGTGTCTGCCAGGGAATAAATCATTTTCACCCCCAAACTGGATACTGGAGGATGAGATTCTTATTTGTTGCTCAGGACTTTTTTTTTTATGCTGATAAGCTTCTTTCAGCGTTTTGGTGTCTTGGTGCTGAAAGATGCAACGTCTCACCTTCCTGTGCAGGTGGACAAAGTGTTCTCAAGTTACATCAAGTCTGTTTTGGAGACCACAGATGTGATGTTTCCATTTGTCACTGCACTATAATCCACCAGAACTCAGGTCATAGCAGTTGTTTGGAATGCCTGGTCTTTTACAAGCAGCCATCTGGAGGCTCTCCATACATTACATACTTCTCCAAACCAAAACTCACGCTGTTGTAGAAGCACCACCAGGGATATAGCATGTGGCAAAGGGGATTGAAATTGCTGTGTGAAGGATTCAGAGGCCCAAATGTGAGGAGGTGTAAGTCTATGACAGTTATTGGTTAGTCATGCATGGTATTGAATATATGTGAATGGTCTTTCTAAACAAACAAAAATGGAAGCTACTTCACCTCCTTTGAGCTATGCCATCCAAACTTGCACTTCCCCTGCCCTCCATCCTTCCAGGTATTGCCTTTGTTGGGATATTGCAATGGAATGAGCAAAAGCAACCTCATGGTTTGCTGCATTGTCTGTGCATCAGGTGTGATGAAAGAAGCACACGACTGATTAAAGACAAAAACTTGTTACCCAGCTTTGAACTTTGATGTTGTGAATCCAGAGAGCACTTCTGGATAGCTTTGGTTTCTCCTAAAATGATCTTTCTGTTATCTTAAGACTGAAAAAGAATCTTAACTATAACCAGCATTGTCCTCTGGCATGCTGCTTTGGAACTCATTTAACATATATGGGCATCCCGCTGTATTTTTCCTTTTGGTGATTAATTCCTGCAGATTTGTTCCTCTGTTAAACTTTATGGTTGCTTGTCCCTGTCAGTCCTTTGGCTAGCTAGGGAGTCATTTTATATGGCCTAGAAAGCACACCAGCAAAGCTGTTACTCTTCTTTTTGGTACATGATTTAAATGCTGCTCTATCTGAATCTCTGTATCATTTTGTTGAAAGGACCTGAATATTTCTCTTTTCTCTCCTACTCTGCTCATTTTTGCAGTGCACGCTGTTGAGAGTAAGTGTTGCTGTATCCTTTGTTTTTTGTCCCCTCCAAAACTTTACTACAGAACTAATGTAATTTCGATTATTTGCTGTGCCCATGAATCTCCTTTGAGAGGAGCTGTTGATCTAGGCTGGGAGTTGAGAAGATTTCCTGCAAGCTAAAAGGAGAGGCATCCCAGGTCATTCTTCTGTGGTAAATGAGGGCACCAGATTGAAAAGGTTGAGAATCTTTGTCTTAATCAATTTGAATATATGAGTATTGGAGATAATGTGTTGGCAGGTTAATAGTTGCTCTGTGCAAATAATGTAATTGAGGGGGACATGGTGACAAGGGGGAGAGACTTCTGCCATTTGAAGTCAGATGGGGTAATGATCTCATTGAATCTCATTTGTACAACAGGCTAGAGAATTTCTCCTGGGAATTCATGCTAATCTCAGAATACTTGGTAGGAGGTTTTCCAAGGGTTTGTAAGCCACTGGATTTTTTTAAGGGTGACCATTCCGGGCTGAGATGTGATGTTTCAACTCGGGAACATCTGGTAGAGGGCTCAGGCTTTTGGATTTGCTCCTTCCCTCCCCTAGCTGCAACGTTTTCTGTGTTGCTTCTTGCCTCAATCCCCTCTTCACAATGCATCCTTATGCCACTTTTCCTCTTCCTGTAAGGTATTTTCCTGTAGAAAATTCATCCCCAGTTTGAAAATTGGCATCCTAGCTCACCTTGGAGCACTGTGTTTGAGTAGCTGTGTCTTGGGTTTCTTGCAGTCTTCATGTGTTTATTGACAGAGTTCTGAGTGGCCTAAAGTGCTGTTAACCTATTTTACAGTTAAAGGACTGAATTTTGGAGTCTGAGGGGGCTTTGTGGTTGTTCAGCTCAGAAATGCTAGATGGGGAGATTCTTCAGATACAGTTCTTAAAACTGTTCCTAAAAGAGTGAAGAAAACTAGTTTATACAAAGCCAAACAGACTTCTTGACAAACTTGAGATGTTTTACAGGTCTCTTTATTTTATCTAGCTAGGCACTTACCTGCAGTTACAGGAAGGAAGAGTATGTTTTTCTGTTTCTTCAGGAATAACAGTCTCCAGTCTTAGCTGACAAGTCTCTTAAAATCTTCTGTTTATTGTCTAAGCAGGCTAGGCCACTGCACTCTTGACTTAAGTGCAAACAGTACTGCAGCATGAAGCAGGGTGTTGCAGGTAACCATTAAGAAAACCAGCACAGCATAATCCCAAGGCCACTTCTCCCTTCTTCCCTTTCCCTGCCACCATTTCACATCTGTTTCCAGATTTTTAGTCAAGAGTTTCTTTTTTAAAGCCAAAGGAGTTCTTTGCTCCAGCTGCAGCACAGGCACACAAACCACTGTGCTAGTGGCAGTGATAGGCCTGCCTGCTTGTCAGAGGCAGCAACAGGACTGTCCGAAGCCACTGCAGCTCTGGGCACTTTGTAATGCAGAACCATTGCCTTAATTCAAGTGACTGCAGCCTTAGTTTCTGAGCATTGAACATTTTAACTGTGACATGCAAGGGCCTCTCCCAAATCGTTAGGAGGAGTATCATTCAGGCTTAGCATTTCCTTTCCTAACTGTATATTCTCAGTTTTGCATGCATATCTCTTTAGGTTTAGTAAGGGTTTTATAGGACTACAAGTAAAGCTTCTGGCGTTTTCTTGAAAGATGTTAGTGGAAAAAAGATTTAGTTCACAGCACATTTATATTAATTGAATGTTTTAAAGGAGAGGTGAGTTCCAATTAGTTCTTTAGCTTTGTAGCCTGTCTTGTGCTAGGCTGTGTATCAGAAACCCTTCAAAGGAGCAGCCCTTGGTGATCTGACTCCATCAGCTCCCAGAATAATAGCCTATGATTTTTGAAGTGTGTTTTTTCTTTGCTAAGGTGCAAGTTGAGGTCTCGGTTTCTGAGTGTGTGAATTTACCTGGTAAAATGTGCCATGGCCTCTGGCCACTTTAAGATCATTGTGTGACTTTGGCTAACCTGGTAGGAGCAATACTGAAATCAAGTTGTAAGGTATATTTTCACCCTGAGACTGATGCTTCTGGCATTGCATAAAGTCATTTAAGTAGCCAACCAAAAGATATCTGTTGTCTTCCATTGCCTCTATCTTTGCTAGATCCCTTCTGGGGGTACGTGCTGCTGCTGGTGTCATACTGCTGTATGCAGGTAGGGCAGAGAGAGGACAGGCCAAATTCCCCAAGCCCTAGTGTCAGTGACAGTCCCCTTGGCCCCACCAGTGCTTGGCAAATTCCCTGGTCAGGCCATCCCCACAAAGACTTTTCCTTCCCAGCGTGTTCTCTGGGCAGCAGTAACAAGGCTGATAGAGTGCTGGCAGTCGCCAAGATGATGATGATTTCTTTAGGGCACTTGCGTCTGATGTTAAGGCACATGCTCTGCTCAGTTGTTAGTTCAGATCTGTTGTGCTTCTGTGTTTTACCGTAGTGAGAGGAGCTACGTGTGTCAGTTGGTGACTGAGGCAACAGTGCAGTTTTCCTGGCTTGCCCCTGCCATCTTGTTTTTGCCCTAGATTAAGAATACATTCAGGTGAGGACTGAAATACCTAATGTGAAGAAACCCCACATTAAAGTTCCTTTTCCTCACTGTAGCAGTGGCTAGTCTCTGGCAGGAGGGGAATTGCAGCAGTTTCATCTATCACATGCCCTACTGCAAGCAAGAAAGAAACCCAGGCAATTTTCTTGCCGTTTTAGATCGCAACATGGACATGAGAGGAGCTACCTTTTAAGCTAGAATAAGGTAAATAGATCTGCTTGTTACCACAGTGTGAACTATATTGTTACACTATTTTTCTGTTACAGTTCATGATCTGCAGAGCTTCGGACTTGATAATGTAAGTGTTGCCAAGATAGTGTTCTAGTTTTCTTCATCTATTTTCCTTCTGTATTTCCTCACCTTTGCTCCATTGAGATCGTAGTGTTCTGATGCCAGCTGGATTTGGCTTTATGAGTCTGAGCAGAACCTGGGAAGGTTTCACACAGGGCTCTGAAGTACATTCTGGGACATCTGCACATTGCTTGGCAAGCCTGTTCCCCTCTACCTGAGGCTGCCTTGCTCCTTAATTTGTGCTTCCCAATTTTCTAAGGTTGACAGTTTCACAACTGCTTCTATTGGAGTTTACCTTGTGCTGGGAGGAAAGCAGGAGATACCCATGCCTGTGCCACTGAGGCAGCTTAACAGCATGGTGCAACTATGGCAGGGGCAGGCAGAGGACTGGGTAGGAGAGTCTGCTCTGTAGATGGGTAGGAAGGACACCTGAATCTGGTGATTTCCAGCAGGAGAAGGATAAATTCCAATCTTGGAGTCTCCCATGAATAAAAAAGATTAGCAAGTGCTTTGGAGTTTACTGTCAAGACACACAGAGTAAGGGAGGATCTGTCTATTCCAGAGCCATGCTCAGAAAAATACACAAATAATTGATTTTAGGCCCCTTACCTTGTACCTTGGATGCTGTGCAGTTGAGTTATTGGCATTTCCATTTCAGATCAATATGACGCACTATATCAAACATCTCTCCTTTGGAAGGGATTATCCAGGCATTGTGAACCCTCTGGATGGGACGGATGTCACTGCGCAGCAAGGTAAAAGCCAGCTAAGAGAAATCTCCTTTTAAATGACTGTATTAATAAGGAGCTAAGTTCTCAGTCCTTAACAAGAACCTTGACAGTATTGTGCAAAACGTGGACTCCTCCACCTTGTGCTCTTTCTGTCTCTGTTCATCTGGAACAAATCTGCCAGTGTGTTTTGATTCTGTGAGCTTTCTGAAAGATCTCTTTCAGTGTTCATAGGTGCCCAACAGCAGGTACAGCACATCACTGTTAGATGCCTACATTGGCCCTGTCTAGCTGCGGGCAGTAGGAGATAAGCAGAAGATGCAGCATAGATTAAAAAGGCATAATTGGTAGTTGCTGGAGAGCCGTGGTGTCTGCCTGACCTTCATCTACCCAACAGTAACAGCTGAACAGCAGCAGTGAGGTTGAAATATTGCTGATCTTTTCTAGATGGCTCCAGTTTGCTGGCTGGAAAACGAAAGACAATTCTCTCCTCATGCTACTACTGCTCAAACTGTTACCTTGGTTTATTTACACAAGCCTGATTGTGTGCATTTTCCAGTTCATAAACCACTGCAGACATCAGTTATTTGTTTAGATCCCCTGAAGTCTGCAAAGTTTGTCTTTGCAGGTACTTGGGGTGCTGGTTTATAATCAATTTGGAGAAAGAAGTCATTTGCTTTAAAATAGTGATAGGATTATTAATCCTCCCTGAATCCATTCCTTTAAATTTTCCACCATCGATTTTAATTCTTAAAAACTCAAATCAAAGGATGGTGCTTAAAATAAAATACAGAAAAATGAAAAGGTGCCATAATCCTTGATACAATCATGATGCCACAGTTTTTCTGTGGAATAACACACTCTGTGAGAGAGGACCCATAGCTGGCTGGTAAAATTCTCTCTGTAGGTTGTGAAGCTTTCCAACCTGGGCCTCAGAGAACCTGTTGGCAAATCCTTGAGGAATTAGGACTACTTAGGAATAATTCCTTGGTGATGTTATGACTACTTAGGAATAATTCCTTGGTGATGTTACGACCTTAAATATAAAGGTTTTCATGTGCTAGAATAAGAATTTTCAAGAAGTTGCAGTGGTAAAACAGTAGCAAGGTAACCACTTTGTAGAAAGTTTTCCATTTAGTCAAGACCCAAATGCCAGTAGTTTCAGTTTTGGTTGGGGCAGGAACGGGATTCACTTTGGCAAAAGGAAAACTCATGTCAGCCATTAACTTTATTGTCCTTGAAAACCCCCAGGAGCTCTTGTGTGGAAGGATGTTCTCTGACAAGTTAAACAAACCCAGGTTGTGTCTAGCTAGCCTGTCAGCTGAGCTTTCCAGCTCTTCCATGGTTATTAACTGTGTCTCTCTGTCTTCGCTTATAGCTTCCATGATGTTTCAGTATTTTGTCAAAGTGGTCCCCACGGTGTATATGAAAGTAGATGGTGAAGTAAGTACCTTTTCCCCTATTGTTTTGGCAAGCAACACAATCTGTTTGACTTCCTTCATGTCACCACCCCTGCAAGAATAACAGTGTTTGTGGTGTAATATTACCTGTAATGTCACAGCAGTGATGAAGCAGATTTCAGCCTTCTCCGTCCCACCTAGATCAAAATGTTTTCATCTTGTTCCCTCATGAATCCCTCATAGTGCATGCTCGGGAGAAGTCAAAGCAGCAAGGAAATCCTAAAAATGTTCTTTGGGGAATAAGCCAAGATCAGCTTCTCTCCAATTTAAAAACTCCTTTAGCCTTTGAAAGAGCGTGGGTAGATTTTCCAGCCCTGCTTTCAGAATATGTCCTTCTTTTGGAACAGGTAGGATAAAACTATTACTGAGGAGATAGCAGGGTGAGGCAAAGATCCTGAGAACAGAAACTGTCCTTCTGCAGCCCTGACACTCTCCTGCCTTTGTGTATTAGTTCCTTTTTCCTCGCTTTTGAATACATGAGGCTTTCTCACCTCAGTGCAGTCTCTTGAAACATGCTTAGGTGGACTGTGTTTTGGTATAGGATGATTTGGTGTTGGGGTTGAGGTTGAGAGGGACAGCTTATGCCATTACTTGCCAGCAGAGACTAAAACAGTCCAGTCTGGGGACAGATGCGTCACTAATCCTTTGGCTGGCTGCAGCTTTAATGGCTAGACCTGGTGGTGCTGTTTAAGACTCTTTGTAACCGCTGTCAAGGTCTCCACAAGTGAGTGGGCAGGACTACATTGATATGGTTCACCTAACAAATGGCTTGGTAGCCTAATAGTAGCCTTTCCTTTTCCCTGTTAACTAAACAATGTTTGCTGTGTTTGTTTCCTGCTAGGTGGTAAGGACTAACCAATTTTCAGTTACACGACATGAGAAAATAGCCAACGGGCTACTAGGAGACCAGGGCCTGCCTGGCGTATTTGTGCTCTATGAGCTTTCACCCATGATGGTGAAGCTGACAGAGAAACACAGGTAAGAGACATTTCAATCTATTTAATTCCATTCATTTTTGTCTTTTTGCATAGGTTAAAACTCCATCCTCGCTTAGACATGACCGTGCAAATGCCTGTAAGCCATCCAAGCCCCTTCCCAGTCAGTGGAGAGGAAGAGGCTCTCTCAGATGCCCTTCCTCTCCATGGGAGCAGCTGAAGGGTTCAGGGGTTTTCTGATAGTATCTGAAGCATTTTAATCCACTATCTAGATGAAGAAGAAAATTGGAGCAGTGAGCAGAAGTCTGATACAGCGGTTCGTGGATCAAACTAATTTCCTCAAAGTCTTTTTTTAGTGTGAAGACTAGTTTTATATAGCATACCCATCTTATCAGCACCTACAGCACCAACCTGGTTACTTACTCTGCATTTGCTATAGCTTTTCTATGTGTCATGGTTAGTGTGAAACCTCTTTCTTTTCTTCAGGTCCTCCATTAATCACAGGCATGTAGTTACAGGGGAATGGAAGATGTTTTAGCTGTTTGATCTTTTAGGATCATAATAAGTGACAGCCAATGGCTATACCTTAAAATATATTAGCATATGCTTAGGGATTTAGTTTTTGAGTTACAGAAGTCTGCTGTGTATTCTGTCTGAGTAGTGATGGATAAAATCTTAGGGATTAAAAGGTTTATAAATTCAGTACTTGCCTCCAAGTGTTACAGTTGAGCTCATTAGAGCACATTGCTTTAATGCTGCCCAGTGCTGTTCAGTAAAAGTATCAGTGACAAACTCCATTCTGTAGGCAATAGGGGTTATTTGTTAAATCTGTTAATTGTCATCTATTAATTATATAATGCATACTTATGTGCTGTGATGAACATTATTATAATTATGAGTTAGTTTTTGTAAGTTGTTACTTATTTGACAGTATCTGAGCTCCTGCTGGTTGTTCAAATTGTTTTCCTCATTCTAGGTCCTTTACACACTTTCTCACGGGAGTTTGTGCCATCGTTGGAGGCATATTTACAGGTAGGAGCTCAGGTTTCTGTCCTGTGAAAGCCACCTCAATGGATGCAGGGTAGTCTGGAGTTTGTGGTGTAGTAGACCCATTCTGAGCTTTTCTGTGGTCCCAAACAAGCATTGAATTAATAGTCATCTTCAGTACTGGAGAGATTTGGGGAAAATAGTGCAGAAAGAACTAAAGGCATCCATTTATTTTGCTTTGTGTCCTTGGTGAGTAAGCATTCTCGTCTCTGGTAAAGGGCATCCATCAAGGGCAGCGCCAGATAGAGTAGCTTTCTTTTAAGGTTACTGTGAAATGAGTGAGAAATGGGAAACATGCCCTTGACAAGCTGGGTCAGGGCAATGACATGGCATAAAGCTCAGCATCAGCTTCCTCTCCAAACTATTCTCACTCATCAGTAAACACACGTAACTCTGTCTGTCTCATTTTTACCTCTGTGAGAGAGAGCTGGTTTTGGAGAAGCATGATCACCTCTGTCCTGCAAGTTGGATCTTGTCTGTCCTTATGAGATGAGCACCTTATTCTGAGCAGTAGCAGCTGTTTTCTATCTGGGGGAGCTGGAATTCCTTTTCACTGACAGAAGGGTTTGTGTTTGATTTCTGTGGTAGTTGTTGTCTCTTTGAGGGATGTCTGGCTTGATCTGTTTGTTTTTTCCTTTTAGTTGCAGGACTCATTGACTCCTTGATCTATCACTCAGCACGTGCCATCCAGAAGAAAATTGAACTTGGGAAGACGACATAGATAAGCAATGACCCCACAGAAAAACCTCTAAGGAGAAGTAAACAGTTTTTTTGAAACACAAGTGATCTTCTGAGTGCACAGGAGAAGAGGCTTGGAAGTACCAGATGGCTCTGACCACACTTAATGTTCCTGTCCCATCATTATCATTCTTTGTTTGGCATTAATAGGTAGATGGAACTGCTTGAACCTTGCTGCTATAAAGATTAGCCATCTTGTCTGGCTGTGCAGACCCTACTGTAAAACCCCTTTTGTGTCAGTCCATGTTCATCCAGTTCCACCCCCCTCCCTGAAAGAGATGCTGGAGATACTGCATTCTGTTTGCCTCCAGGCATAATGTACTGTATTGTCATGACACCTGGAATGGGTTGAAGTTGCCACCAAATAAGCTTTCTAGCAACACCATCTAGCTTTTAATCTTTCTTAGAACTGTGTCTGAGTGCTGATGCTGTATGCCAGACCTCTGTGCCAATGTGCTGTATCCCATGTAGTCCTTCCAGCTGTCCTGGGCAACATGGTGACACTTAGCACTTCTGATGTCCTTACTGTACCGTGGGGCATTGCAGTTGCTCCAGATTGCTCTTAGGAAAGATGCAAGTTGATGTTTCAGCAAAAAAAAACCTGTTTGGAGTTTTAATTGATTTTTAACTCCCATTGTGTTTTTCACTTCCCCTCTGTTTATATTTTGAAATAAAGCCCATTCTCTGTGTGTTTTGGTAAAGCATTTGGAAGAGTAATTTAATTAATGTGAACTAGTCCTGGTACTATTTGAAATTTTAATTCAAAAATACATTTGCATTGTGGCAAAGTCTGTAGCTGTCATGGTGGTTGGGGTTTTTGTCTTTTTAATGACCTACACAAGTGAGTAAAGTGGTTGGTATGTGAAATTATAGTGGGAGAAATTTGAAAATAATGAGTGAAAATGAAATGCTGTGGATTCCTGCCTCATTTTGAGGCAAGCCAGACTCACTGCTCTTAAATCCCCGCTCTGGATTTGCTTTGGTATTAACTTGGTCCAAGCAATTGGTCCAACAGTGCACACTGTGACGGGCCCAGGATCAGGTAATGCAGAAAAACAGTTATTCAATAATTAATTTGAAAATAGTTTTTGCTTTACATTTAATAAATCCATGGGATCAGGATTATATAATACTATTACAGTGCGAGGAAGGGGACAGGGTACCTGTATGTTTTATGCAGAACAAAAAGTGACCTGAACAGCTTCAACCCCTCAGCAGACTACCTAAACCTGAGAGAATAATCAGGAGGGGGAAGATGAATGGAAATAATGCAGCAAGAGTTTAACCCACAGTTAAACAGTTACCAGGTATTACTTGTCTTTGATAGGAAAGCCAACTACTTGTAAAGCTCAGGAAAACATCGAGCGCAAGGCACAGAACATGGCTTAGCACTGAGAAAACAGGGAAGGTGAGGGGTAGGTAAGTGCAAGACTTGGACTCAGTGTGGGAAACTGGTTATGACAGAGAAGAGGAACAGAAGACAAATACAGAAATGGAGATTCTGCAGAGGCAAAAAATCAATGAAGCTAAGAAGTAATACAGGTTTCAGCTATAAAATGAGAGCTTATGAGTAAGGAGTCTATTAAAATGTGATTTTAATAGACTGAAAGACCAAGTGACTCATGGCCATGGAAAAGCTGTGTCTGATTAAATGATGTTGTGATTGAATGAATGCAAAAATACATCCTGCTACCTCTGCTCTGGAGGAAAAAACCTCTTTTGGGGAGCTTTCTCCAGGGTCTGCAGTCTTGTTCTGCAGATGGAGCTCAGGCAGATTGTGCAGTCTTCCCAAAGCAGTAAATGGCTCAAAAAGTAAAGCAAATGGTAATAGATTCACCTGTGTTTTCAAGGTTTATTCAATGTAAGATCAGTTAAACTGTACTTGATTCTGTTGTCTTCAGACAGCTTGCTTGACTTTTTTCCTTTCTTACTCTTCTTTGATAGAGTTTCAAAGTTTTTTCCTTAGTCATAAAAAGGCTGCCTAAAGAACAACTACGAACATCCCCCAAAAGCTCCATCATGTGGACAGCCACGTTTGAGTGGCTGGCCACATGATGGAGGCTTTGAGAGTTCTGAGCCCTAGCAGCCTGGCTTCAGTCTCTTGGAACTGCATCATCTGTAGAATAAAATCCTGCCTTCAGCTGCCAGTCTCTCGATGAGGCTGAATTCGACGTCAGCGTCGTGGACCCTCGTCCTGCGGAAGGCTCCGGACCAGCGGTTTTTCTCCCAGTAGTGGTGCCAATTCCCTTTGGTGTCTGCTCCGAAGCCAAACACGGAGACCTGCGCACGGCAGCAAGAGCCATTGCTGCAGGGCACTGGGCCAGCCCAAGCACACACCGAGGCAACGCAGCGGTGGCACAGTGGCAGCGCCCGGTCCCGCGGGTGCACTCACACTCACCTGCTGGCAGGCATGCAGGGCGAAGAGCAGGGCCGTGAAGCCGGTGGACGGGTATCGCCCGTGGTGCTGTGTCCAGTTGTCATGGATGTACTTGAGGAAAGCTGGGCTCAGGATCAGCACCTGAGTGGGGAGTGGAAGAACCATCTGTGAACATCATGAACATCACCATGCTGTGACAGGACAGCCAGCCCCTGCCACCAGTGCAGCCATTGGTGCTCCTGCTCAGTGGCTCTGCCCACATCCAGCTGAAAACCATCTCTGAGTGCCCAGTAGGAGCTGGAGCCCTTACCTTGTTCCTGTCAGCTTTGATGAACTGTTTCACTTTCGTGTATGTGCTGCAAAAGCCAGAGGACAGCAGTGAGCAGGGGCACTCCTGCTGCTGGGGCCTCTGCTTTGGAAGCAGCCCTCCAGTGGGGACAGCCACCATCCCACCCATGGCCACAAACTGCAGTACAGAGGGATGCAAAGACTCTCACCCAGGGCCCCTTTGGTCTCACCGGGACCATGGTGGCCCACTGAGGCAGGAGGGTCCATAGGACCACCCCACACCATCCCCAGGGGCTCCAGCACAGTACATGCTGTCCCCCAAAGCCAACGCACTGTGTGAGCTCTCCAGTGGAGAAGGCGCTGGCCACCCACTGCAGGTCCAGTGGCTTGAAGGGGACGAGGACGAGGTGGACGCCAGGCTCAAGGTTCACTGCGCTCTCTGGGTACATGAAGTGATGGGTTGTTCTCATGCCAACATCCTGCTCAAAGCCAGCAATCTTTGCCCTGTTCATCCTAAAGGACAACAGGAAGGCACATCCTAAACCAAAGGTACACGCTATGCTGGTCCCAGGCTGCCAGTTCCACCAGGAAAGGACATCAGGTCACCCTGGCCAGCAGCAAAGGGGACGAGTGACAGGACGGCTGGAGGCTGGTGCACGCCAGGGTCCTGAGGAGATAGGGAGAGCCCAAACCCATTCATGTCACCCACCTCAGCACCCAGTCGTGAGCATCAATCCGCAACCCATGGCCAGAGCCCTTGAGCCGCCCGGAGTTCCCCACCACCGCACAGGTCCTGCGGTGATTCGAGTCCCACACGTTGCCACTTGGAGCCTGGAGCACAGTGAAGAGCTGCCGAAGTATGGCCTGGAGCTGGACAACCCTTGAGCGACCCTGCAGTGTCTGGGGGGGAAAGGACAGAGACAGGCAGCATCAGCCCCTGGCGAGTGCCCGGAAAGCAAGGGGGAGCCCTGCTCCTCGCAGCAGAGCCCTGGGAAAGGTACAGAAAAACCCAATGGGATGTTAGGAAAAGGGTGCAGGACAGCTCCAAGATGGTGTGGGGGGACAGTGAATCCTTGCACCTGCTTTGTCCCCACCTTTAATCTTGGTCCTGCCCCACCACAAACAGACCCAGGGAGAGCCTACTCACCAGCCACCACTGAACCACGTCGGAGGAGAGCTCATGGGCTGTGCCTGTCAGCAGAGGCCCCGTGGTCAGGTTGTAGCGGGCATTGAACCACGCGGAGCCGTTGGTGCTGGCGGTGAGGCAGGCAGCAGGGGCATCAAGGAGGGAGGGAGCCTGAGTGAAGGGGCCGATGCCATCCCTGGGGGCTTGGAAGCATTGCCACAGGACCAGCAGCAGGCACAGGGCCAGCACCACCTGCATGCGCCTCTGGCACAGCATCCTCACACCATCTGCAGTGAGATGTCACAGGAACCAGTGGCAGCAGCGCCACCGGACCCCTTCCCACCCATCCTCCCTGCCCAGGCTCCCGGGACATCCCTTGGCTGCTCACCAGCACTGCAGGGGACCTGAAATAGCCTGGTTTTCGTTTCCTTTTCAAACAGCTTTATTGCTGTGCTCTGCTTCCGGCACTGCCATAGTTACTTAGTCTAGGCAGGGCTCGCTGGCAGCACGTGCTGCACAAGGAGCTGCTCTTTGCCTGTGACACTTTTAGGGTCTGCAGATTGACCCGTGAACAAGCAGCAAAGCATCGTCACCCCCTATCACCAGCTGCACCCCTCCAGAGCAGCAGCCCCCTGCCCATGGAGGAATTCACACCAGCACCGGCGAGCTGCCTCTGGGCACAGAAGCCCCTCGACCTCCCCAGTGGCCATGCTGGTAGCAAATCACTCCCTCCTCAGCCTGGGGGTTTGCAGCTTCGAGGGCACTGAATCATTGCCAGGAGGCAGGAGCAGGAGGTACTAACTGCTGTCTGCATGCATGAACCCTTCTTAAATACCCATAATTAAGAGACATCTCTCTTCTCCATCTAAAAGCACTAAGGTAAACTGAAAGTCAGAGGGAAAAAAGGTTTTCTTGTCCTCAGGGTGTTCACAAAGTGCTCAGTCCCTCAGGACCTGCTTCCTGTGTGCTAGGGAAAGCCTCAGGAGAAGGGATGTGGGGACAGCCTCCATTGCAGGGAGAGATGAGGAAGCAGGAAGGGCGTCCCCTCTATACTGGGGAAGCTGAAGGGGAGAAACCCCCTCCTGCCCTCACCCTCTGCTCCCCGCAGCTGCCCAGGTGCCGTGGCTCTTTGTCCTGGGTTCAGCTGTAACAGTCATTTTTTCTCCTTCTCAGTAGCTGGTGCAGTGCCGTGTTCTCGACTTTAGTCTGAGAACAGAGCTGGTAACACACCAATGTTTTTAGTAGTTGCTCAGTAATGTTTACTCTGACCAAGGACTTTCTCAGTCTCATGCTCTGCCAGGGAGGAGGGGAAGCCGGGAGGAAGCAGAGGCAGGACACCTGACCCAAACTGGCCAAAGGGGTATTCCATAGCACAGCACGTCATGTTATTTCCCTTATCATTATTATTGGTGGTAGCAGCAGTAGTGGTTTGTATTATACCTTAGTTACTGGAGTGCTCTTATCTCGACCCATGGGATTTACACTCTT
>NW_009942880.1:10532-16949 GCF_000696875.1 Nestor notabilis | reverse complement strand
TTGGCGGGGTGCCCCACCACACGCCCCGGGGGGGGGAGCCACAGGACACGCACCTGACAGCAAAGCTGCTGCTCCGGGTGTCCAAGCAAGGAACAGAAGCAGGAGACAGTGGGGAGTGGTTGGATGGTCCTGGGTCACCACAGCAGGTCGTGCTGCAAGCCTGCCGTTCCGAAACACAACTGAACCGTCAGCTCCTCTTGAAGAGAAGCACAAACAAGTCATCACGAGAGCACCGGAAACACAGATGTGGGTGCTCCCAAGAAGGAAGCAGCTCTGAAATGTCATCTCCTCACCCCACAGGCTTGGGGGCACCCTGAAGGACCCCAGTGCCCTCTCTGCTGGAGGCTGCATGACCGGTGCTGGCAGCTCCATTAAGCCCTGAGCCAGAGGACTCCGGCAGCGCAGCGAATATTCCATGAAGCTCTTTGCAGTCACCACCGTTTGGCAGGGCAGGGCTCTGCCAGGCAGAGCTGAGCAGCCCATCTCCCTGTCTGTGCCCATGTGCAGCCCCTGCTCCATGGGTAGGACCTCTCCACCTGCACCCACATGCCCATGACAGCTGAAACGCCTGCTTCCCCCTGCCCATGCCCACGAGTGCCCTCGCCTTGTGGTTCCCCAGCCCAGTGCCGTCAACCACAAGTCGCTGCCGCTGCCTCAGCCCCAGAGGACATTGCCAGGAGCTCCCCAAGCCCCACAGCCAGGAAAGAGACCCCAGCCAATTGTCCCCAGGGCCCCTCACCTTCTTGGAGGAAGCCCTGCTGAGCAGGACCAGCTGAAGGGGTGCTCCAGAGATCGGTGGCTTTGCCAGTGCTCGTTGTGAGCTGCAAAGACCACCGCAGGAAGAGGAAGTGTTGCACCGTGATGTGGCAGAAAACAGAGCCTCGAAACGAGTGGCGCAGTGAGGTCAGAGCTGCTGTCCCTCCTGCCATGGAACCCACCACCCTGGTGTCCCAGCACAGCCCCAGCACACCACGGCAGCCACTGGTCCTGCTGGATTTGGATGCCCTGGCCATGTTCCCAGGGTTGAATCAGGAAATTCATTATTGCAGTGTTCCTCTGAGGGTGGGAGGAGCTGCATGGAGTGGAACTGCCCTCCTGCCCCTGAGGGCCATAGAACCACAGAGTGGTTTGGGTTAGAAAGGACCTTAAGATCATCCAGTTCCAACCACCTGCCATGGGCAGGGACACCACACACTAGACCATGTTGCCCAAGGCTCTGTCTAACCTGGCCTTGAACACTGCCAGGGATGGAGCATTCACAGCTTCCTGGGATGTCTCGTCTCCTGCAGATGCTGACACCAGTAATATGAAGGTCTCATCCAGCTGGTTTCTCTTCCTCACCTGAATGGGATTTGGGCTCAGAGAGGGCAGAGAAAAGCTGTGAAATGTGCCTCAGCAATGGGGAAAACACAGGTAGTGGAGAAAAGCCATGTAAGCTGAACTGTGAGTAATGTTATCCAGGGGGAGGTCAGCCCTCTTGGCTCTTATGCCTGAGAAGAGGTTTGGTGCCTGAGGGAGAGTGGTTAAGAGGAAGGTGTAACAACTCAAACCAGAGCAGCCCCATAGAGAAGGTGTTTATTGGCAGCAGGCTCAAAAAGCCTCTCCACCGCTGCCGTGAGGGCCAGGCACCAGAGGAGCAATGCCCTGAGCTGCCATAGAGCACGTTTTCTGGAGCACACACAGTGAAACCTGGGTGGGAGGAATTAGGGATGGCTCAGACGCCACAGGGTGGTGCTGGCTCCACAGCACTTGTTCGCGTCTCATTTTATTTCCACTTCCCACCTAGCTGTTGTATTGGGAACAATAGTAATTAGTAGTTCACGTCCAAACCCCAGATTCAGTTGCAACTGCTTGAACTCACAGCCACAGATTGGCATTAATTTATCAGACCTTAATGAGTCAGTAATGTCATGTAAAAGAAAACTGGATCTAACAACTACTTAAATTGCAATCGCATACACTGAGTGTGCTCAGCCCTCAGCAGAGGTCTCTTTCCCAGGGGTTTCCATGCCAGCTCCAGATCCTCTGCCCCCAGCTCCCCATCCTGCTCTGCTCGAGAGGCAGCAGGAGCACAGAGATGGCCAAGAGGAGAGAAGTGTGTTAGGGAAGAGGGTGATATGGGGGAAACCCCCCCCAAGCTAATGATGTAGACTGTTGTGCAGAGCTTAAAAATGAAGCAGGAATACCTTTACACAGGCTTCCAGCCACACACCGCATCTCAAAGCAGGAATAAAGAAGAGAAAACACAGCTGGCTGTGGGCAAAGGGAAGCTGACGGAGCTATCACTCCTCCTGAGTGCAGCCTCAGCAGCAGCAGCAGCGTGAGAAATACATCGTGCGGTGCTCCTGTGGCCCCTAAAACATGCGGCCACTGCTCTGCTCCTCCTGGCTGGAATTGTGGAGGACTGGGGTTTCCTAACACCCCCCCAATGAGATAGGGAGCGGGAGGGATGACGCATGAGCCAAGTTTGCCAGGTCTCTGCGGCTCACAGCAAGCTCCCTGGCTGACACTACATGGTGAGCATGGTGGTTTTAAGCTCCCTGCAGGCAAAGGGGGAATTAAAGCTTGTGTGTGGGTTGAAGGATTTATCTTCCATCTTTTCAGAAAGCCTCCAAGAGGAGGTTTGTGGAGGGAGCAAGGTGGTGGGTGCTGGTGGGACATGTCCCTCTTGGAACTGAGGAAAGGTGGGAAGCAAACAAGAACTTCTGGGGCCTCTTGATTTTTCAGCTACAGGGGAGCTGGGGTCTTCCCTGGGATTTGGGGTGAAGAGAGACAAATTCAACCCATGTCTCCTCCACAGGGATGCAGGGCTCGATGCTCAAGACCAAAGGGCTGGTCTTAAAGTTGGGCCAACGCCAGGGGCTCTCTGAGGTGTGCAGTACAGCAGGAGTTCTGCACAGCTCCAGCTCCTCCTGTTGTGCAGGAACTACCCGCAAAACTGAGCGGGACTCCTGGGCAGAGGGAAAGATGTGTGTAAAAGACCCATAGGCTGAAATCCCACAGCACATGCTCCTGGAATGAGGTTCAGTAAATGCAGGGGGGGAATTCCCACCTGTGCAGCAGCCATCGGACTCGTAGGAACTGCCATTATCTTTCAAATGGCTTTAAGTGGCTCAGTGTAATGGGACTGGTTTTATCCGTTTACTCTTTGCCTAGGGGAGGGTTGAGCTTTATCCTGCCTTGTGAGCTTGAGAAATTTATGTAGCTAACTTTCTGTTCCTCGGGCTGATTTCCTCTCCTTTGGGTGCCTTCACAGGGTGGTTTCCTTCATCTTTTCCTTCACTGACAAGATTTCACTGCGTTCTCCAGCCCTGCAGAGCTTCGGTCACTGTTGTCACGGAGGAGAGTGATGATGAAAATTGATGTTTTCTGAGCACATACCTGTTACTAAGGCTGATGCATGGAGGATCCTTCAGCCCTACTTTTGCTTTGGTTGTGTGTGGAATGGGGATGCTGTGGCAACAAGCTAAAGCCCAGTTAAAGCCCAGCATTTCACTAGTCTGTAGCAGCTCTGCATCATGGACTCTTCCACAAAGATGTTATCCAGGTGCCAGGGGAGAGCAGGGAGCAACCCATGGGAGAACAGGGATCACTCCACTCACTACCTCCCAAGGCTTTCATGCTGTTTGCACCAACAAGAGGCTTTTCTTAGCCATGTCTCTGCTTAGAGGTGTTTCAGACATTGCTGAGTTTCCAAAGGTAGGGATCTGCTGGTGGGAATGCAGTTGGAACTCCTGTCCTGGTTTCAGCTATAACAGTTATTTTTCTTCCTAGTAGCTGGTGCAGTGCTGTGTTTTTGACTTTAGCCTGAGAACAATGCTGATAACACACCCATGTTTTAGTTGCTGCTCAGTAGCACTTACCCTGATCAAGGACTTCAGTCTCATGCCCTGCCAGTGAGGAGGGGCACAAGATGCTGGGAGGGAGCAGAGACAGGACACCTGACCCCAACTAACCAAAGGGCTAGTCCATACCACAGCTCGTCATGCCCAGTATAGAAACTGGGGGGAGTTGGCTGGGAGGGGCCTATTGCTGCTTGGGTCGGGCTGGGTATCGGTCGGCAGGTGGTGATCCACTGTATTGTGCATCGCTTGTGTTTCCTGAGCTTTCATTTCTTCTCTTGTTTTTTCCTATTATTGTTATTGTTGACATTCTTCCTATTACTATTATTGTTATTGTTGACATTCTTCCTATTACTATTACTGTTATTGTTGGTATTCTTTCTGTTATCACTATATTTTACTTTATTTTAGTTCTTAACTAAAGTTAATAGTTGTCGGCTCAAGGTGAGTGAGTGGCTGCATTGCACTGAGTTACAGGCTGGGTCTAAACCAGCTCCCCATATGTGCATCCTCCCTCCTCCCATCCTGCTGCACTTTCTGCAAGAGCATCCCCTATGCCACAGCAGCAGGAAGCTGGCGGCATCAAAACAAGGTGGGGAAAAAAGGCTTTTTATCCAAGTGAGCTTCAGTGTAGAGCCCAGGGGTCTCTCTGCTGCCCATGCAAAAGTTCATCCTGGCAATGCAGGCAGGAGCACTGTGTTATCCTGCCCACACCATCGCTCCATGCTCTGACTCCTGACTGTGAGCTGAGCCTCTGCTTTATAAATGAGTGTGCAAAAAACCTGTGAGCCTAACACAGCTTCCCAGGAAGTTATTCTGCAGCCTCTGCAGATGAACTCACTTTCTCCTTAGCTTAAGGCCTGGGTAAAGAACTAATTATTTGGACCTAAGCTTAAATCTGTTTCCACAAAGATGGATTCGTGACTCTTGCCAGCTTCCCCCTGGAGGATTGCAACATCATTTTGTTCCTTATGAACTTCTGCTGAGGTATAAAATAACAACAATATTGAAGGCTAAAATCGCTGAAGGATGGATTAAATTATAATGCAATCAGTCCAAAAGACCCTCCGTTTGCAAGCAGCAGCATTAGGCTGTCCCAGGAGCAGGCAGCCTGTGCGGGATTACCCAGCCTGGCTGGATGCTTCGTCTTCACCAGGGAACTGTATTTCTTGGGCAGAGAGATTACTTTATCAGCTGCCTGGTGTGTTCCTCGGGTGTCTTGGCATCACCCTGCCTAGGCCAGAACTCACCTTAGGAAAAGCTATATAAACCCATGACAAAATAAGGCAGAGATGGCAATGCATATTTTGAGGTCTCCAGCACATTCCCAGGGAGGGATTGCTTCTGACTTGCCAACTCTGTGCGGACTTTAAATCACAATTTGAGAAGCAAACCCTGCCTGGGGGCTGTTAATGTGTGTTTGTGTAGGATTTAGCATAGCAGGGCTCCAATCCCCACTGAGACTTTCAAGAATAAGCTCCTATTAATAACTAGGACACATCCCATGGGATGATTTTCAGGCATTTGAAATACCTTGGACCACAGCCTTACAGCCCTCTCACAGCCTGGGGACAGCGGTGGGTCCTGCCCTGCTCCCTGTCCTGCTGAGCGCTTCACCCCAGGGTCCAACACTGCTCCTCCATTCACCCCATGCCACTGCATCTCGCTCACAGGGAAAACAGGGATTATTTCTCCAGCAGTGACCTGGGGCTCTGGTGGAATGCTGTATGGTAACCTCATAGGAGACAAGTTGTTTCACAAGCGCCAGTGCAAAGAGACATTGTGGTTCCTTGTAGCTGGCTGTAAATCCTCTTGAGGTTGTATCCTTGTTCAGGGCAGGTTTAAGGTCCCTGCCATGGAGACACATTTTTGCCTATATAAATTGTCATTTGTCTGCTCCTTGAATGAGGTGTCTGAGCTGACAAAGCTCTTCTTTGGTCCCTTGTTTTTCACAAAAGGTGCAGGGACTTAATTCACTGTCTGGCTATGTTTAATTTAGCTGCTCCTCATCAATGAGTTCAGTGGTCTGTGTGGAACAGAAGGGAAACAGGAAAGGGAATGCTGGCATCACAAGGGTGTTTTTTCTTAGAAACCCTGCTGAAAAGACAACTCCTTTCTGAAGACAACCCAGTGTTGCCCTCTGCTCCAACGCTTAGCCTCAAAAAGAGCCTCAGCATTATTCAGCCATGCTTATTAGGATGCTTTGAGAAAAGTGATCCTTGAGGACCCTGCCCTGATACACGCCTGCTGAAGGTAGGCTGAGCCTGGCCTTGGCCCTTTGGCTGTTCATCTGTGTTGTCCTGAGGTGACGAAATGCAGAGTTTCTCTTAAAAAACGCTGCCTTCTTCCTCAGCTGAAGTCTGTAGGTTTACTGCAGCCTCTCCCAAGGAGGAGTCAGCCCAGATGATGGGGACTGAGCTTCCATCCGCAGAGGGGTGGCATGGCCAGGGGCTCGCCCGGTGACTGGACATAACTTCCAGTTTATCCGTAGTCTCACTTTCTCGGTTTTTTGCTAAGTCTGTTTGAAAAGGTTTTTGTTTTCTTTTTCAGGGCTGTTTTGGGCTCATGTTCTAAT